>NW_008604525.1:11662-28171 GCF_000691845.1 Merops nubicus | reverse complement strand
ATTCCTGCTACTGAAAATGTCTATGTGCCACCAACCACAGAGTTTAAAGACCATCTGAGCCTTGTCTTACCTGCTGCTTCCAGCAACATGCCATTGATGCTAGAAAGGCAGTAGTTGTCCATGAGTGTCCAAGAAGTGAGAAAAGATCATCTTTGAAATCTTTATTTCTTGTTCAGACTTACAAGATATTCTGAGTATGGAGTATAGAAAAATATGGGGAAAGCTGGGAGCCACATCATTTGCTTTCTGCAGTCACTGAAATGAGCAAAATTAGGCTTGCAATTAAAGATAGCCTTCTTACTATTCACATCAGAGGATTCTCCATTTTTTACTCCAGGAAAAAGTCACCTTTTCAATGGACCATTTTAACACCAACAAGAGAGAAACCAACTCTTTTTGTCCCCACTAAGATCTGAAGAACTTTCATTAGATCAGTCCATAAAACTCATGTGACTGACCTTCTCCCCACCCTTAGTTCCACACAAGCTATTTGTAGAACTGATTTCCATAACTAATTTCTATAGAAATGTGGTTGTTTGCACATGCTTTAGAAAAAAAAAAGAGGAATTGCTTTTTCATCACACTGTTGGCTGCAAATCATCCATCCTGATCTAGTGCAGTGTTTGTGTCTTAAATCCGGGTACGAGCTGTTGATTGTCTAATCAAATCCCCAAGGCTCTACTGGTGTTGTGGTTTGAGGCTTGGAATGGGGTCGTGACCTTCCGGCAACTGGGAGGACCCCGGGTGGGGGTGAAACCATTGTATTCCCTCCCCTTCCCAAACACACTCTGATAAGAGGCAGGGAGTGGTTTCTTATTTCACTCCTGCCTTGGAGCTCGGAGAGGAAAGTTCTCCTTTCACTCCGTGGGACCCTGGAACCATTTCTGAGGGTTTTGTATATTTTTTTTTTTGTATTATTCCGCTATTCTTTGTATATATTATTTTTCTTACCTCCCTTTTTCGTTTTCTGTTCCTTGTAGAACCATATACTTCATTTTTTTATTTTTTTTTCCAAAGCGTCTCTCTCTCTCGGGGGGGGGGGAGGGAGAGGCGAGTACATAGTTCTATTCCGTGTGGGTCCTGCCCTGAACCCCTTTTTACACGGAACCAGGACAACTGGCTATAGCACTAGCTAATGAGCAGCCTCAAAGCACCATTCTCAGCCTGTGAGGGGTGGCCATCCTGACCATCTTGAGCTACATCATGAAATTGTCATATCGTGAAGAGCTGCAAAACATAGACCATGTTCCTCAGAAAGCCAAGGGGCCAAAACTGAGCTGGGAGTCATTCGCAGCATTACAATCAGCTTCCCGGAGGGGTAAGAGAGAGGGCTGGTTGGACAGGACTTGTGTCTCAGGGCAACCCAGCAGTGTCAATTTCTTCTGCCTCTGCTTACTCAGTTCCTTTTGGAGCTTAAAATCCAGATCACCAAGTACCCCTCACATCAGCTGTGGTCACCTGAAATAACGCCAGCCTGATGACTGTGTCCACACTGCAGCCTTCAAAGGTTTATTTCCACTACAGCATGGCTGCACCCCTGCAGTCCTTGATCCTTTTCGGCATGTTCGCAGGGAATGACTGTCATTTTGGCATCCTTTTCTGCAAGACATATGTTTGGCGGTGATTTGCCTTGTTTGGAAATAAGAGTCCTTGGTCGAATGCTAGATTCAGATACTTTCAGTACAACATTCCATGACTTCAGAGACAGCTGTGTCACTATAGAGGACAGGATTTCAGTTTAAATTTTCTAATCCCCCTGCAAAGCAAATATTTGAAGTAAAAAGTAGGCTGGAAAGCAAGGAAGGTGATTTCAGTAGTTCTTGAGTGAGATGCTTAACCCTTCAGCAGTTGAAGGGAAAGCACAGAAATTGAAATTACGATTCAACTACATGTACAGAAAAGAAAAACAAAACAAAACAAAACAAAACAAAACAAAACAAAACACAACACCAAAGAGTAGCCCTAACACATGGTCCTATGTGTGGAAGGGTTTTCCCCCATTCCCCAAGCCCCCTAATGCCTATGCCAAACTATAACTGTGATATGTGCTTTGTCCCACACTAGAACTTGCACAACGTCATCAAGGAGCCCATTAGTATGTTCTTCACAGTTCTTCCGCAGATCTGAAAGGTTGCTGCATTGTTCTGGGACAGCTGAAAAAAGTGTCAGATAGCATTTTAGAGCCAAGACTCCTAGAGGCGTTTCAGAACAATGCCATGGCAAAACTCTCCTATGGGATTATTTATGCCTTCAGTAGCCTAACTCCAGTTCCTAAAGTCATTGGTTAAGCAACATTTCAGAGACCTAACAACCCTCCTCAGCTGGTGATATTTGTGAGCCCTGTACCACCAGGTAATTTCTATGTATCCCCCTTGCAAGTCAGTATTTGGCTGTTAGGATTTTGCTTTGTTCTTTCTTTTCCACCTTCCATGCTTACTGCTTCGAGCGTTTGTTGCTGACTTCTCAAAGCAGAAGGCATTTAACTTGTCTCTGAGGGTAGCAAGAGTATTTGCTTTATGAGCTTTTTGATCTTATTTTCTCCTCTTGTCCTGTTGAGGTGGGAGAATGAGAGAGGAGCTTGGTAGGCATCTGGCAGCCAGCCGAGGTTAATCCAACACACTACAGCTGGTAATTCCCATGCTGGCAAAAGATATTCCTTCATACTGACAGTCCTGAGGTACAGTGGGTGAGGCAAGAGACCTGATCCTGACAAAACTGAAGAAAATGGAGTTGTAGGTATGCAACAGAGGTACAGTGGAAGTATTTACAGCTTTGTTTGGGCTTTTACCTAGGTTTTGCTCTTGAAAGAAAGTGAAATTAACTCAGAATTGTTCATTTATTTATTTATTTATTTACTTTTTATTTTTGTTACCCATGTTTCATACACTGGTAATACTTTCTTTTTCTTTGCATGTACAAGTATTTTTATACTGATTGACTGCACTAATCTTCCATGAAAATTATTATTTGATGAAAGATAAAGGTCAGCTTCTTAAATGCTTCAGTGACAAGCATTCAGATTTTCCTTTTCTGCTTTGGGTGCTTGAAGAACAGGAAAAGCTAGTGAATATTTGGTATGTTTCCCAACAGAGGTACTCCTGGTTTTGTTAAGAATGTTCACATGTAATCATTCATCTTCTCTTTAAAGAAAGAATTATGAATTGCACATCAGTTATGAGCTACACATGCCATAGTAAGTACGTCTATTATTCAGATTTTGAATATGAAGTTACTATTTATGTCATCCCATTCTTTCTTGCAGAATTGCCTAGACACTTGACTAACCACTTGTGTATAAAAATGTGCATTTTTGCTTGAGCAATCAAGAGCTTATATTTAAAAAGTAAAACAGCCCTCCAAATGCATGTTAACTACATAGTCTAAGATAGAGACTTATTAATGTTCAGATTGTAGAAACTGAATGCTACACTCCGTGTTTAAACAAAACTTCACTTGAGGCTGAGTACTGAATGTGTCTCAGCCATTTTTTTTCAAGTTAGCAAGATATTTATTTTAAGACAAGGCTGTACCTGCATAGAGATTACAGGTGGTTGTAGAGCAAAATATCTCCTTCTCTTGATTTCCAATTATTTTTCCAAAGTCTTTTCCCAAATTTGGACATCAACACCTCTGTTTCAGTTTTTTTGAAAAATGAGATTTTAGAGATATTCAGCTAATTCTTAGCAGTTCTAACCCTTTCCAACAGACACTTTCTACCAGATTTTAAAGAAGCTTGCACATTCCTGCAAAGCAGAGACTTCAAGTTAATCAGTGTCTTCCTACAGACTATCCTGCAGGAAGTCTTTCTGACTCACAACATTACCAAGCTTCTCTTCATGGGTACAATGATGCTCCTTCTCCCTGCGGAGGGATGAAATGCATTTCCCTCATGTTTGGTGGGTCGTATTTAATAAACTCTTTAAAGTTAACCGATAGTAGTAATACTTTCAAAAATCTGCTCTTTTGTGTGAAGTCAAGCACCAGAGTGCAAACTTTATACCCTACTTATAAAAGACTGTGGAAGATTTGTGGATATATTTTATTTCCTTTAGCATAGACATCAGTTTGGGTTAGATTCTGCCTGCTTAAGATGGATTTATAGCGGCTTTCTGGCAGCAGATGAAGGTGCTGGAGTCAAAGGGCACAGGTACAGCTAACCACACTTCTACATGCTGTCAGAACCAGGACTACAGGGATTGTCAGGGCAGCAGCGCCTTCTGGCCTGAAGCTTCAGGGAGAGATCTAAACTGCATAAAGCCTGTTGTCAATCAAAGTGCTCCAAAGGCAGAGATGTTGCAACTGGTGGGAAGAAGAGATGGCAAAGAGCTTAGCAAGACTTCAGCATGCTCTTAGTCCTATTAAGGACAAAGAGTTTCCACAGCCCAGTGGTTTTCTCAAGTGTCAGGCTAGGATTTCTTATTTAAAACCCATCTCCTGACCCAAGAGTCTTTCTTGGGAATGCAGGTTCAACAGTTACAACCAGCCTGAGCTGACAGCTTCATGCTGTTCCAGTTTGATGACTTCCATCTGAAGGTTTGATCTTACAGCTATGAAGGTCTCTTTAATTAGACAATATTAATTTCATTAACTCTGCTTTCAGAATATAAGATCTTAACAGCAGGGACTGATT
Organism: Merops nubicus; assembly: GCF_000691845.1. Taxonomy (NCBI): domain Eukaryota; kingdom Metazoa; phylum Chordata; class Aves; order Coraciiformes; family Meropidae; genus Merops; species Merops nubicus. The sequence goes on along the minus strand of NW_008604525.1, from coordinate 23,541 downwards.
ATTCTTTTCAGTGTAATGTAGATTTTTTTTTTATTATCCTGTTGGGAAATACTTTTGGGAAACACTTGTTCAGAACAAAACAAGACAAAAAAAAAAAGAGGATTTTTCTAAGCCAAGAAATAATACTCCTAAAGAAAAATTTTGGCTAGAGAAGATTGTGCTGGGGTTGTACTAATGATATACCTTTGTTTTTGCTCTAAATTCAAAGCAATTAGGAGTGCAGCAAACTGGAATCGCCGTACACTGTGAGGAGATTTGGACATGTATACAACAGAGGATTATCTGCATACACCCTCACTTATTCTCCCCATTTGTGCTTCCCTTCTCCACCAGCCAGACCCCAAACCCCTTCAAAACTGATGGCAAGTTTCCGTTGACATACAGAGGCTGTGGACTGGATCCTACAGATTTGCAGTGTATGTCCCTTCAACATGTTGAAATGAAAAGAAGCAGAACCAGGAGGGTGTAGACAACAAAACCTCCAGACCTGTACCAATAATTTGAGAGATGTTTGGGTTTTGTATTGTTTTTGTTGGTTTGTTTGGTTTGTCTGGTTTTTGTTTTTAAGAAAGTAAAAAAAAAGGAATTGCCAAGATCTCTGGTCAGAAGGGCTGCAATGTGTGAGAATTTATGAAGAGGAGGTATTAAATTTCATAACAGCAATGCAGCACAATTAAAGTGAAATTGATTAAGAGGGAAGAAGGATGTTAAACTCTGATTTGAATATTAACTCTTATGATAGCAATATAAGTGGTACTAGCAGATCAAGTTTTGGCTCCAGTTTCTAAGGCTTTCTAATAAATCTCTTAACTGAGGCATGTTGAAAATAAAACACCTTTTTCTGAAGGGCCTAGGGAAGGAGGTAGACCAAGTACAGGAGGGATGGGCCGAACCACCTGTGAATGGACCACAAGTCTATGGGGACCACTGGGAGCTCATCAGGAAGCCCAGATTTTATATGCTTTGCTCCAATTGCAAGGCATGGTTCATCAGACTGTGGTCATAAGAGCATGGGCCAATGGGGAGTTCACCGTTCATAGAACCTGGCTCAGAAATTAACTCATTATCAGCATGTCAACTTCAAGTTCATAGTCACTCTGGCTTGTGTAGAAGAATGCCCACTCAAGGCTTTAAAATGCTGAGTCTTGTTGTTTTAAAGGCAGCCTCCACCAGATTTGGGCTCTGCAGCCGTAGACATACATAGCCCCAAATGGGCTGCTGGTAGAGCAGGGTCCATGCTCTAATCTTGCACAGAGGAAATAAGACCTTCCCACAACCAAACAGTAGCCTGCAGCAATCTAGATGCAGACCCTCTCTGTATGCAAGGGTAACCCACAAAGACCCCTGCCCACCTCTAAGTATGAGATGTGTTTTGCACACTTCTTTTTTTCAGCTCCTTCTTGAAGTGGTTTTCAGTCAAGATGAGCTGTGGCTGTGTAACCTGGCTCAATGGCAAAAACTATCCAGGCGACGTAATTTTTGAAACTTATTTTTTGGGGTCTTCTGTTTTTTCAGTATGTGTTTCATTATGCTCCTTGGCTATGGGGGAGCTGTAGAAATAAAAGTACCATTATATTATTTTGTAATGATTCTGCTTTGCAGCAATGCTCCAATTGATGAAGCTTTTTTGCTGATAATCTGGGTGTATGATAGTATTGTAATAGCCAGGACCAAGAACAGAACAGGACTGGACTATACTACACAGCAAAAACCTGGCACATTTTGCACTGAATTTTGTCAAGAAAAGGCTCTGCCTCAGAAGTGCCTCCAACTGAAAGAGCAGCAGCACACAGCAAGAAGGCTGAGATTGTCCATCATGTGCAGGAAACCTGGATGAAATGTGAAAGAGTTCCAATGAAATAGGGTGTTAAATAACATGCATTGTTCTGTTTCCTTTGTTGGAAGGTTTGCAGAGAAAAATCAAGTTGCATTACTAGTAGGATGTTATGGCTGAAGAACCTTGATTGTGCTATGAGGAAGACAACTGTAGGAGCCCTCTGTCACTAACTGCCAGGGCAAGGCTGCATAGCTCACTCCTGCTACTTCCTCATTCACAGTCCTTATCCCTCACATTGGATTTCTGGATGAAGACTCCACTGTACTATGTGTTTTGATTGTATCCTGTGGTATCAAATGCTTAGGATGATGAAAAAACAGGCCTTGCCTATCTCATACTGGGCACCTCAAGCTTGGGTGTGTTTTTTGTCTGTAGTATCTTTCTCTACTCTTTACTTATAGTGGGGGACAGAGCTTGATGTGATATTCTCAGATGCTGCAATGAATCATGGACAGCAGGAAGTGGAGGAAACTTACACTGCTGTCTTTGGATGGGGTTTGTGCACTATAAATACAGGACAAGGGTGTTTCTCCTCTGTAAAAAGAAGAAAAAATTGGATAACATCTTTTTAAATGAGCACAAATGGTCCCATGAATAAAATAATCTAAGATTCCCACAGAAAATAGAATAAAATTTGTAAAAACTTGTAATTGCAATAAACTGTGTTGCAATGAAGATATGACGCTGAGTTAAGGTTGTCCTGAACTACAGACAGAGGCTTACTAGTTAGTTAATACCAAGCCTTTGTACTATTCTTTCCACCAGGGCAAATGGATCAGGATTAGGCACAGCCACCCAACTGAACCTTAACAGGGGCAACTGACTGGTAGTCATGAAATGAAGTGTATGACCTCTAGGCGTCTTTAATCCAGCTGCAGGAAGTCAAGCAATAAACATCCTGCCACAGAGCATCAGGAGGCAAAAAATAACCAACCACTATCTGCCTAGGCAATGTGACCTGAACTTGGGAGCCCCACGTCTGGGTTGCTCCCTATCCTCAGCTCCTTTGGCTTTCTGACCCATGACCCTTTCAAACAAGTGGGTGCAGAGACAGTGATTACAGGGAGATTACAGATATCGTCAGTGCCAGGAAGGAGGCGCTGGGTGATTTCCACCCACATTCAAAGGTGGAAGAGAGGGTAGCACCCTTGAGGAGTCTACACTTCATGTGCATCACACTTGTTGGTTTCCTTGGCCCATAGCAACAAGGGTATGCCAAGAAAGGTCTTTTTTCTAGTGGGGAGGGAGGAATCATCATCCCGTGGAGACTAAGCCTGAGCTCTTTATCTCAGTCCTGAAGGTGCATGGCTTTAGGGCACTTCAGAGCATCTCAACAGCCTCTCTTTTTGAAAAGTGAAGCCCTGCAGCATGATGCTTTCCTCTCCTCAAATCTTTCTCTCTGGTGAGAGTGTGGTCAAGGTTTGGATTGAGAGTGCTTCTTCTTTTGTGATCGGTTCTCATTATGTGGCCTCCAGTGCTCTTTTATGATGTTCTCCTCTATTCTTCTCTGCACTTTGAAGTGCTCTTGCATGAAACAGCATGACATAAAATAAAATGACACTCGTTATTAACACAAATGAAACATTTGGTTTCAATTATACCCCCTCTCTCCAGTTGTGAGGAGTGAGAAATCACTCATAAATGCAGGCAGCATTTTAAGAAATTGCAGACTTTACAAAACAAGAAAACAGAAGAAAAACACGGGCCCTGAGATACTGAGCTTGTCACAGCATACAAAATGATAAGAGAGAAGAGTCTTGCCTGGAGTGCTTCCAACATACATGGACAGAGCTGCACTGGCTGAAAATAAGAGCAAAATTAAATACCAAAGCAAAACAGTCATTTAAGCCCTAAACTAAGAATTGGCTCTGCCACTGACCTATGGGTGACCTTTGGGAAGTCACTTTGCCTCTTTGCATTTCTGGTTTCCCACAGACTGTGTTTTTGTCCGTTTGGCCTGTCAACAGAGGAACTGAAGGAGGAAAAGATCTCTTTGGTCAAAACTTTTTTTCCTGACATATGTCTTTATTGCTCCTAGCTTCAGGAGGATTTTTCCATGCAGAATTTCTCTAAGACTTTAACAACAAGGGAGAAGAGCACATTAAAAAAAAAAAAAAAAAAAAAAAAGTCTTTCTTACCTTCTCCCAGATCTCCTAGTTTTACTATAGGTTTGTCCACTCTTCCGTTTCACCACATAATGTTCAACCTTTAGAAATAACGTGCATGGCCTTTTGAACTGAGAATAATAAAACTGCTTAACAGCATGCAAATCAGAAATGTATCCAACCTCGGGGTAGCACAAGCCTATTATCCCAGCCTGTCCCATAAAACAGCTGACTTGACAGCCCATGTCAGTATGGAATGCATTTAGCTCTTGATTTTTTCATCTTTGCTTAAAAGTGATACCAGTGAACCTAGGTTATGATGCACAGCAACTGGGATGCACATATCTTGAAAGGAGGTCTACAGGAAAACCTCCTCCAGGGACTGCAGCACTGGTCATGGGAGTTAGCAGAGAGACACATTTCTGCCCCTTTATTTGAAATAGTCTTGATACATACCAAAACTCTCACCAAGAAACTGTAGAACCAGGGTTAGATATGGCTGGGCTGAGTAGTTTCCTATATGCAGGCTGCACCAGTGAGAAACGGGTTGGCTAATCGTGTGCTTTTTGATCCTTGTCTCTCCTGAGGTACAGCACAGCTGCTGTTTAGAAGTGTATAGTACAACAACACATGGATTTAAGGAAGGGAGGGAAGCAAAATACCATGTGCGGTAGAGGAAACTTTAAGTAAGCTTAAGGCTATTACTCATATGAGAGCCAGAACCTCCACCCAAGCTCTCATAGTTTTCTCCAGCAGTATAAAATGGACCAAAAAAAAAATGAAGAAGTGCTTTTCCCTGAAAAAGTCTTTAAGGGAATTCCCTGCAGCAGAGAGATGGTACAGCCACTTGGGGGACAGCGGTTTCTTTTTGCTTTATGAAAGGGATTTATTATAAGAAAATCAAGAAACTTCATGTCGCACTCTCGGTATTGGCTTCCTAGAAGTGGTATCATGCAGGAGTAGTGGGGTCAGTCTTTGGATAAAATCCCTGGAAGGAGATTTCTCTGTCCTAACACTTCAAGAATTTGGAGCTTTGCTTCAGATGTACCTTAGGAGCTGGGGGCTGGGAGTATGAACATCTTTAGAGGAGTGGAGTAGCCTTTAATCATTACACACAGAAAAGAGTTTTGCATGTGTTCATCCATCTTTTGACCAACATGGTCTCAAGCCAGGGTTGGGTGATAATAAGGAAAATGAGGACATCATGTAATGCTAACCAGGGTGACAGGCAGAGCTTTTTCAGTCATTTTAGCTCCTCCTGCCCACCTCACCAATTGTATCTAGACATTAACTGTGAATAAAACTGTGGCGGCTGATGCTTGCTGCCTCCCATTTGAGTCCTTCACCAGCAGCACGTTAGATGCTGCGTTCCCACCTCTGATAGGAATGCAGGTCCCTGTTGACAACTCACTGTGCTTGACAAAGACCAACAGCCAAAAGTGCTGAGCCCCTGCAGTGTCTGTGTCTTCTAACACACTCTTTGCTAGCTGCTGTGGGAAGGTGGTGGGCATAGAGCACTGGCCTAGGACTAGGAGAAAGCCCTTCTCCTTCTACCCAGGACATCTGGCCAGTCACTCTGTCCCACTCTCCTCTCACTTCATCTCCATGAGGTCTCCAAGGTGAAGGACACAGGTAGGGGACATGTCCCTCTTAGACTATAACAGCTATGGGAATCAAACACTCAAAGACATGCCAGTTTCCAAGTCCTCAAGGCTCCACATAGGCTTCACTCAATTTCAAAATACAATACAATGTCATAAACTTATCCTTTTACAGTTAAAAAGACAATTGTGAATCAGGCAGGGACAGGAGGTGCATTTTTAGGGAGAGTGTGTTTTGTCTTATTTTCTACCTGTAGGGGTTTCTATTTCATTGTGTAGGCCAGAAGAATATGCCTTGTAAAATGGGGATGGATGATCTTTTACAAATATAAAGCAAAAGAAACTTCCACAAAATGGACAAAGAGCCAAAAGCTTTGAAAGGGTATTTCACTTTGGTTTTCACAGAGATTAATATAACTATACATATGACATTAAATGCAGTTGACCTTTCTCTTTTATTTGTTGTTAATACATCTCAAAGACAGGCTTTTTGAATGTTATACTTCTGCACTTGGTTTCTTGAATGAGTTGGATAATGGATCTTCTTCATCAGTGACCTATAATCATCAGCCTTGCCTGCCTTCCACTACAAAAAGAGAAGAGTCAGAGCTGTGCCCCAAATGTACCAACTCCTTTCTTCCAGATGACCTTCCTTACTCTGACAGCTCTTAGCTCCAATCTGGTTTTCCACCACCAAATAGCAGACCCATTTCCCTTCTCAGTACAAACTGTTCCAGACCTCCCTCCTTTGAAGGCTGCAAGGCTTCATTTCTCTGCCTCTAATTGCCTCTATTATTTAGCTATGTGATGCAAAGGGCTGCTCAGATACACACCATAGCATAGCCAAGGCATTCCTCACAAACAATAAGCTGTCACCTTTGCTGTTGGTGAAGTGCCCAGAACACGGCACACGTACTGCCTCCAGGAACTCGGCCCTGTTGGTTTGTCATCCTGTGCAGCTGGGGAATAAGAGGTTTCTATTGAATGTCAGCTCTTATTCATTAGAACTTGCAGTCAAACAATAGCCCACACACAGAGTGTCTGAAAGACCAAAAAAAAGCAAAAACGCATGCAACTCCGTAAACACCTCAGCCTTGTTTTTGAGTATGTGAAGGCAGGGGACACTCTCTCCTTCATACTTCACATACTACTTTTAGACCTCTGCCTATTAGCCACGTTCATTCCCTGGATTGCTGGTTAAAGGCGTGTATGTCCTCTTACCTGAGAACCACAAAAAGCAGAAATACAAGCGATGTTGAATAACCGTACTCCTGTGGAAGCTTTCACTGTTAAGCAGATACCATCCCCCAGTCCTACACTAGTTTCTGCTTACCCCCTCTTGCTGATGATCCAGTGCAGATGTGCCATATATTGACAGTGGGTTATAAGAAATAACAGACCTTGTGTTAGTTTGCATGTTGTGAAGTAAAAAGTCCATGTGACTTGGGGAGGAATTACCAGTTTCATCTAGTTCAAAAGCAGAAATTTCTGAGAAAATGGTACCATTTTCCTTGTAAGCAAACATCTTCTGAAGCCATGTGAGTGTTTTTAGATTTATTCTATAGAAAGTTTGAAAATTAGGCAAATGATCCCCAAAGAAAAATACTTTTCAGCATCGAAATGAAGTTCTAATGGAGGTAATTCTCATGCATTGAAAAAAAAATTCTGAGAGAAGGGAACTGCAAAAGCTGGGAAATGACTGCCAATGTCCTCAGTGCACTTGCCAGCACCTCTGCTTTTCCAGATTCACCTTTATGGAAGCCTAAAGGCAAGGGAAAGGCAGGCAGAACAGGAGAGGCATGACCATGTCCAGCACTACCTGACGAAGAACCTCAATAGCATAGTAGATTATTGCCCTAAGTGATGCCACTGAAAAGACAGACTCATATGCTTTAAAGCTTTGCTCACTTACTTAATCCAGAGCTACTGCAACTGCAAAAGGATGTACTAACTGATGAAATGGCATATCAAAGGGCAATCAGCCCTTTTTTCTTCCAAGCAGAAGTGGACCCACACTGAACAGCAAACATAGACCTCAGAATCTTGGCTAGGGCATGGGCATTGGATGTTGTGCCATTAGGTGTATTATTTGTCTACCATTTTTTACAAATGTATTTGACCATAATTTTGCCCCCTTTTTCCTTCAGAGATGCCCAACACTCATGAGCATGAACTGGCTTGTGAAGACAGTCATGTACTACCACTGGTATATTAATGCTCCTTATGGTATTTATTCAAGATTTGCAAATAACTGGTGTTTTTTGAAAAATTGCTTCCTTGTGTGGGGAAAATCTTGCCCTTTTATGTGTCTCATATCAGGCACCTGAAGTCGCCAGCTGTTGCCAGAAGTGGTGGTGTCAAGATTCATGGCCCCTAGAAATTTTATCCAAAACCAGAGGGGCATCAGAAAGCATGTCTGTGCCACTTGAAGTACTTATACAGCTCTAACACACAAGACAAGAGAGGCCCAAATGAAGTGTAAAAATTAATGTCAAAGGAAGGACGTTTGAAATTAATAAGAGCAGACATATGATTTAAAGCCACATAGTGTTTGTAAAGGCCACTGAGTATGACAAGTGCCTCAAGGAATGCACCCAACATCATCCCTGATAACAGGAAAGGAAAATTTCTGTAGATGTGTTTATAAACATCTTGGGGAATTGCTTAAGTAGTAATCTCATTGTGATGCTCCGTTGCTCATTCCATTGTATAGACTGACTGAAAATCTAAGCCCTGGCCTGTGTGCATTTTTCCCCTTCTTCTGCACTTATTGTTTTAAGTTTTTTTCTAATTAGCTAATTCAAAGCATTTCCAAAGAAAAGTTTATATGATACTGTTGCCACAAGGATTCTTGCCAAGAAAATGAGCAGGGCAGATGCTGGCTGACTTGTTGATTCACTCACCCAACAAAAAGCTAAGTGGATGATTTGGTTTGCCTCTGAAATGCAGATTGCCTTTCTGCCATGCTTTCTTGGACCTGCATGCGCCACATGTCTAACAAAAGCTATTGCTGAATTTCTGTTAACCTGCTCCTGTCTGGAAGTCAAGGAATGGTTTCTCATTCACTTCAAGAGCTCCAGCCACTGTCTCTTCTTTCTCTAAATTAGTTCTTATTAGTTCATTTAGCTGAACGCGGCTCGTATCCTACCTCTATTTCCTACTAATGTCTAATTTGTATCCTGATTCCACTCAGGGAGAAAGAAGGGATAAAACAAGCTCAAGGGCTCATGAGAAAGCAAATTTTTATTTTTCTTTCCTGATGGGAAAATTAGGTATTGAATTCAATCAACATTTTTGTGCAGCATGATTTCTTTGGGTTGTTCTGGTATTTCATTTTAAAGCCAAAAACTGGGGGAAATGTAGGGTTTTCATTCACAAAAGAAAAACATTCTACTGAAAATGAAGATGATTAATCACTGCTATACTTCATGCACAGGTGAAGAAAGTTCTTTTCAAACTGCCCCTCACAGACACTTGCAAGACCTTTTAAGGGGAAGAAGTTAACTTAGATCAATATCTCTGCTTCTGATCCTCTCCCTCTAATCCACAGAAACAACCCTAAATTACCTCTTGGATTATATCTTCAAGTATAAATAGGATCTGGGGTGCAGACAAAATTTTCTGCCCACAGTGGGATTCATCTTAATCGTCCACAGCAAAATGCCTTAGTTATTTGCATTGCAATGCATATCTCAGGAAAAGGGATAGATCTCTGATGTTTTGACTACCAGTAGCCTTTCTTTTCTAAGTTGAAACCTATGACAACTGGTTAAAAAAGTCATCATTACATGAAATAATGTCACTTACTGCTCTTCTGTGTGGTGGCTTTTTATTTTATCCATTTTGTATTCATTTTCTGTAAAGAGAACAAGAAAGTAATCTTTTCCTTTTTTAAAAAAAAATAAAAAATGTATCTTTTTCACTTTTCATAAATATTTAGGATTAAGTTCAACTACTAAGGAACCTCTTAACACTGGCCCTTAGGCAGAAACACTTCCCCATATGTTAAAAAAACAAAGGATAAAAAGTCTTTCTTGTGGGATTCTGGTGAAGTTCCTGAAATTACTATAGATAAAAAAGTAATGATGCGTTAGATTATAAATCACAAGTTTCATGTTCAGAGATTAATTTCTTGCATTCACTTAATTCATTTTGGTTTCAGCCACTTTAAAACTCCCCACCTTAAGGTAAAGGGCAATAGATTTCTCTTTCTGTCAAAATGGCATAAAGAGAAAAATATCTGGAGGAATTAAATGGTGATGTCATTCCAAGAGGGAAACACATATCAGCTGTGAAACTCTCTGTGTCTCACTCCACCTTGGAAATATTTGGGTACTCCTGAGAAAATAAATATGTATTTGACGGAAACTTGGACAGAATGAATAGTGCTACACATGAAGAAGAGGGAATGAAACATCAACACACCCTGGGTACAATGAAATTATTTCCCAGCATAAACAATAGTATGTAATGTACTAATTTGCTTTTCTTTTTGTGAGAAAAGAAAATCAGTTATGAACTCAAGCTGTGCTCCCTCTGAAATATCTAGCTTGAGCTGAAACAAACAAACAAACAAACAAACAAAAAAATCTGGCTTCTGTTGACAAAGCAGACTTTCTTGAGCTCAGCCTTGCTTAGCTATCAGTGCCACACAAAGCTGGGAGAAAGGAGACCTGTTTTCCTCGAGCCTTTTTTCTGACGATTCTGTTATTTTGTGTTTCACAGATCAAGCATATCACACCCCCAACACCAGCACAAATCTGAAGCCGTTCCCAGCAGACAGCTCCACCTAAGATCCACTTCCAGAAAGAAACCCCGGGCATCATTTCTGTCAGAAGCAGAGTGTAATCACAGTGGCCTTGGAGGTGACAGCTAAGCATACATTCCTCCAGAAGAGGACCGGGTTGATATCTTCTCATGTTGCTGAGTTCCCCACACCAACCTTCCCAACCTTCATGAATCATCTCTGCAACTTCTGCTTTTGCCCATACTTTCCCTTGCGTGATTGCATCCATCTCTGTCCTGGGTTTGGCTAGGATCAGTTATTTTCACCAGTCAGGATAAACAACAGAACCAGCCAATGGAATGTTTGATACCATACTGACATCATGCGTGCTGTATAAGGGTGGAAGGTGGTCTAGGCTGTGCAGGTCTAGGCTAGTCAGTGTGGTTCATATCACTTGCCTTGTACATTTTTTCATTACCATTATTGTTATTGCTGTTGTTCCTTCTCCTCTCACGCTGTTCCATTAAATTCTCCTATCTCAGCCCATGGGGTTTTGCTTTTTTCTCCCTATTCTCCTTCCCATCCCACTCGGGGAGTGGGGCAAGGAGGGGGACGGAGCAGCCACGTGGTGCTCAGTTCCTGGCTGAGTCTGAACCACAACAATCTCTAACCACCAGACTGTGCGGTCTCACTCACTGACCTCAACAGTCTTTGTGGAGGAAGAGGAGAGGATGCAAGCCAGCCTCTGCAACCATATTCTCCTGTAGGGAACGACCTGCCACCTTACACCACTGTAATGCCAGCACAGCTGTACTGAGTGCAGCACACTGAATGCTGAGTCACTGCAGCCTGCAGGAAAAGACCTTCTCCTTAACAGCAGGCTGGATCTCTGAGTCCTGCAGTAAGTGCTTTGCCAGGCAGAGCTACCATGTGGCAAAGCAAGTTGTTTTCCTAGAATTAAGTTCTGAAACACAAACTAAGCACTACTGAGTTGCCCTGCAGCTTTGCCAAAAGCAGCAAACTAGACATAGCAAGACAAAGCTTAAAAACAAAGGTCCTGTGAGTCAACTGCCTGGAACTAGCCTTAAGAATTTGATTTTTAAAGTCTTCATCTGTCTCAGCTCACATGCAGTAGTAATACCTTGGAAATGCTATCAAAGTCTGCACATTTCCCTTCCTGCTCTGATCAGGTCAGGAGGTGAATCACCAAAAATCACAATAGGGGAAAAAAAATCATTGCTTGGCCATATGTTTGGTTGCTAGTTCTCCAGAAGGGTGGTGGAGGCCCGGGGAAAAAAGGTCATACACGATTCCACGTCCTGGAACCTAATATGAATTATGCTATGAGATTTCTGCACAGAAAGCAGTTCCTTGTGAGATTTACACCATCAGACCTCAAGCCTGTAGTACTTGTACAGGCCTGGGACAGAATCTCATCTCAACGTAGCTCTGTTGTTGATGGTAGTGTTTGTGTTGTCAGATCAAATTGGAGAGTCCAAGCCAAAATAAAAATGGCAAGGGACAAAAGAACAACAGTAGGGAGGCGTGACCACATGCCACTTCCAATACCTCCCTGCTTCCCATCACTGCTGCCATATCAGCTGAACATG
>NW_008604525.1:0-11637 GCF_000691845.1 Merops nubicus | reverse complement strand
AAAGAGCAGAAGGGAAATGGTTGATGTTTCACAGTGCCCGAAGGCAGTCTTGTTATGTTGTTATCCCAGCATGCGACAGGAGGAGAAGCAGGGAAGACTCTGCCAAACTTGCATCATGGACAAAGCAAAAGCTGGCTCCTTCACCAGGTTTGAAAGAACTCCGATGAATAGAGTTGACAGGTGGTCTCCAGTGGTTCCTTACCCATATGAAAATCCCTTTTCCTTTTTTTGTCTGTCAGTCCCTATCCCATTCCCTGCCTCCTTCAGGGCCAGCAAGTCTCTGCACTCTTCAGAGAAGGTTTAGCTCTTTGGCAGACGGTAGCACTCGTGAGAGGTTTCTCAGACAAGAGCATCATCTCACCAGCCTATTTGCCTCTCTTCCTCTTTCATCTCATTTGTTTTCCATTCATATATTTCACCTCCTTACCAGACCATTTGCATGTTTTGCAATAGGTGCCAATGGTGTAAATGACAGGAAGTGTATGTTTATCATTATTTATGCAATTATTTACCTTCAGGTTGTTTACCTTGCATTATGTATTTAGTCCTTCCCTATTAAGACCTTGTCCCAGCAATAATCTCAAAGGAAAATCTAAGTTTAAGAAGTAGAGATGTGCTTTTGAATGGCTGGGGCAAAAGAAGAGAGCTCTGGTCTGATCCTTGCCTTGCTGCTGGCCCATCACAGCGTTTTGGGCAAGCCTCTTTGTCCCCAACAGGCAGCAGGGGAGAGGTGTGTTTGTACAGTTGCATGCACAGTGAAGTTCTATGGTCTGCTTTCATCAGGAAAACATACTGTTCCACAGAGAAAGATAGTTTTCTACCACTTGGTTTTATGAGGTGAAGCATGCTTCCTGGAGGTACAGCTGCAGGAGCACCCTTCAGCACCTTTTTAGACCTAAGTATCCCTCAGAAAGGATGGGTAGTGTACCTCAGAAAGGGATTATTCAAAAAGAATTCAGAGGTGTCCTTAGTTTATTGTGACAAAACCAATCTAGTCCACAATTCAGGCTGAGGCTAATGTTAGAGCCTGTTACAGAAAAACACACTCAGCACAGCTCCAGTGTCCTGGTCAAAGCCAAGCAAACAGGAAAAAAAAAGGTCATCTGAATGGGCATGTGATTTCTTGATTAAAGATGGCATTTTCAGAGCCCAGTTCCAAACAGCCCCACGAAATCAGACCTTTAGCTAGACAGGTCAGTTGGCACCTCACAGGTTTTAAGGAGTTAATGGATACTTCAATATCTCAGTAGTTACAAGGTGTTAGAAGGAGAGAATAATAGTTATTCCCATGGACTGTAAGAAGTTTGTTTTGTTCCTGTGCTTAGAAATCTTGTCTCTGATGTGTTAATGACAACCAATCTATTGGTTGTATATTGGCCCTTATAGAACTATCTTTAAATGGGACTACAGTATGAAGTATGGCTGCACTGAATGGGCAAAATGCAGTTTTGGCCTTGAGAACATACTGACAGAGAACTTTTCCTTTTTGCCCCTTTCGGTTATCAAATGAAATAAGTCTTGCCACTCTGTACACATCACTGAAATCACAGAAGTCCACAAAGAGTTCTTTACCAAGTAACTCACCAAAGATGGTTCACTGAAGAAATCTATATAAAACTCAGTATAGTTGCCTGTCTGGAAAATTTACCACTGATTCTTTGGAAATAAAGATGTGTAAGCAGAATGAAAGAAGATAAAATTCCCCAAATCACTTTTAAAACTAAATGAGTGTCTGTCGATTAGTCACAAGGCTCAGGTAACAGTTATTGCAGGAGATAAATATCACATTGGAAAACAAACAAACAAACAAACAACTTGTGATACAGGTCCAGTAAAGAAAAGGCCTTATGATTAATTTACAGTGTAATATTCATTTCTCCTTGACTGTCTTCCACTTCTACTTACCTCCACGAGAGACCACTGTTAGTAATACCTGAATTTAAAGACCTGCTTTCTTTTAGTAAGAGCCCCATCTTTCAAACTGCCACAGGGTAAACTAAGACTCCTTCACCAGTATCCATAAACTTGGTCCCCTCTTCAGAGCTGACAAAACCTCAAGGTATGAAATGAGGAACTGTCATAACCTACAAAGCATTGAATGGGCTGAAGATGACCTCAACCCTCTTGCTCCAAGAACAATGTTTTCATGGGAAAGCATGCAATAAGTTTTATCTCCCAAAACCAAAAGAATATGCCAAGTTTTTCAGTAATGTAAGCCAGTGGCATTTTTGCACAGATTGAGATCTAAACTACATTCTCAACTTCTTTAATTTTATTCAACACATATTTACTCTGACTGCTATAGAGTATCACCCTGATAATGATGATTTATACAGAATTCTTGTCAAAAAGGAATTCAACCATCTCAAAACACTTCACAGATGCAGCAACATGATATGTAAGCCATGCGCAAGGATCCCATTGCATCACCAGCCAAGACAAGGCAAGCATCTCTGTGATGATGGAGAGCAACTGTTAGAACAATACAGACTAACATTACTCAACAGCTCAGAAAAGGAAGTGAAAATTAAATGATTGCATCTAATTGAAACTGCAAGAGGAATTTTGAGCAACAGAATCCAATTACCCAAGGTGGAACTTAATCAGCAGCTAAGCTGGATGTTCTACCTGCTACTAAGAAAAAACCAAAAGCATTCCAAACTTAGACTGATTTAAATAAGAAATATCAACTATAGGATTTCAGACTTAATGGGAACTGTAGTTTTGTTTTCATTTTCTTTCTTTCTTTCTACCTTTTTTATTCTCTATATCTGTGCAGCAAAATTAAAATCTGAATATGTAACAGGCACCTCAGGATGTGCCCAAGCCTGCAGACAGGCTGTATCCTTATCTCTGAATGGCAAGGGTTGCCCAAGCACCCCATGGATTTACTAGCCCTTACTGTCCTGGGTGGCAGTGGTGATGCTCCACCAGTATTAGTCCCTGAGAACTGGAGATTCCCCAAATCTCTAAAGTCCAGACATGAAGAATACTGTTATTCACACAGCAGGAAATGTTCAGCCTCTCTTGAAATGCAAGAGGCAGACCAAGGACCTTTTACTTATAAGCAAAGTAGAATATCTAACAAGGACTACTCTAACCAAGGCCTATTTAAAACTGTGCATTTATCATACTGGCTGCAACTCCTGAGCAGTCACGGAAGGCAGTCACGGAAGACAACTAGATCCTTTAGCATCTAGGGAGAAATAATCTGGAACTAAATACTGGGGTTATCACTGTGTCTTATAGCAGCCCTCAAGTGAATTTAGGGGAACACAGGCATGCCAGGGGGTTTCAATCCTTAAAATTCTGGGTAGATTGTCTTATCAACTACAAATGGAGCCTCTGATAAAGGGAATAAAGCCCATACTGCCCCACAGAGGTATAAGGGTAGGTCTGAAAACACAAAAACTTTTGAGGAGTTATAAAACTTGCTGTGATATCGATGCCTTTCTGACAGTGGGTGAAGCTGGGAAGGTTTCTTGGCTGATGGAGAACAGAGGTGAACAAATCCTGCCTGTTGCTGTGCCAGGAGATGGAGCCTTTATGAAAAGAAATCACACAGTGATGTGCCTCCGCTATATATGAACTTAACTATTCTCCATGGCTGAATATTCAGCCTTTCATGGCCTCTGGTTACTCCTGTGACACTACTGTGTGCTTTCACTGGGATCTTCAGAGCTAAAACTGCAAGCATGCTGCTTTTGTAAATACCTCTTGGACCAGTCCTACACTTCTGGAAATAGAAGGCACCTTCTCCAGACTGCGAGAGTGCACAGTCTCTCCTGGCTGAGAGTTCACATCATGGAGAAGGAGTAAGAAATGTGTGTACATTAGGCAGTTGTTCAATTCACGTTGTTCCTGGGAAGTACTGAGATGACCCAGCTAATCCATCCAGCTGCAAAATGAATGGGAAGAGTGCAATCTGCCTGGCTGAGGCAACTCATCTGGGGTAGTCAAGAGCTAGGAAAGATATGTTTCTGTGCAATTTGCACTCAGAGTCAGGTACAAGGGTTGAGGAATCAGAGTTCACAGGAGACTGGTAGAATAAATGATGCCTACTTCAAACAACATGGGGCTGCATCCTTAGCAGAAGTAGTAGGGGATGCACCTGTTTGCTTGTGTTCATTGATCAAGACTACACAGCTCAGCACTGGGGGAGTAAAGAGAGTAAAGGGAAAACAGAAACAACAGGTACATTTATATATGCATACACATATAGTACATACATACTGCAGAAGCCTTTTCCTTTTATAAATCAGGGACAAATCTGAAGTTTCTAATAACTATTGCTCACAAAATAGTTATTAAAATACTGTGGCCAAGCACATTTCCTTATCATGTCATGAATAGCCGCCCATAATAGTTTAGCAGCATTTGCTTATACTTTGCTATAACTGCATAGTAGCTGCTCCTTTCTATTATTATGAGCTGCTGTAGCTGCTGCCTTGTCCTGCAGTTTCCAGTTTTGTCTGGCTGGCTGCAGCTGCTTGCAGATCTGTCTTCTAAAGGCAGCCAGCAAATGCCCAAATACAAATGGTTTGATTGCCTGAAGACCATATCTAGCTGCTGGAGGAAAGGGTTAGGTCTGTCCTGTGCACTGTCTAGCTGTGGTGAGTCAGTTATCTGCTAACAGTAGCAGGTTGTGCAACAGGCACAGCTGTTCCGGCAGATGGGCCTCTCACAAACCAAGTCACAAGTTTCATTTCCATTGTCCAGAGTGAGGAGGTTTTAGAAGCTTTTTTAAATTATTTTTTTCTTTCCTCCTTGGCATGGGGTTATCCCTTCTGAATTATAGAGGCTGCTGAGGATTTATTTTGAAGTTTCCCCAGGAGCCAGAGTGGCTGCCTATGCTCAGGAGGGTGAAGGGGACACTGGCACCTGCAACCCAGCAGTCTTTTCTGCCCCACCATCTCCCTTGTCAATGGGGATGCAAGAGGGCCAAGAGTAGCACGGAATTGCTTACCTTCCCTACCCTGCAAACTGCTCTTCTGCAACCCCCTTGTCCCTTTCTGCTACACCCAACGTGTACTTTCAATACACATATGCCAGAGCAGGACCTAAAAAAGAGAGAGCTCCTTCCTCTCTCCTTCCTCGGTTCTTCCCCAGTCTTGTCTTTGGCATTGTGGTGGCCCTCAGGATGTGCTGGATCCCTCTGCCATGGAGCCTAGCTGAGGGCTGCAGCATCTCAGCTGCAGCCAGATGCCTGCTGAGAAAGAGATGGGTGGTGCACGCACACATGCTGGACAAGGTGGATGAGCAGGTACCTCTGTGAGAGAAGAGGAAAACAACCAAGGTGATATTAATATGTCTGCATCCCCTGAGGCTCTGAAGCAGTCCTAGTGATTTGGTTGGTTCATCATATTGGCCATTCGGTCGAGGCCAAGACAACTCAAGTACAAGTTGTCTCAGTGTGGAATCCATCACCACCAACAACCTCACCTTCAAGCACCTGCTGCCCCAGGGAGGAGCTGCTGCAATGGTTCAGTCTGCCTTGGCCCTGCAGTGCTCTGTCCCTGAAATGTGCAGCTGAGAGGGGTTTGTTCCTCAACAATGTTTACAGACTGTCCTTTGGCCATTGACCAGCTTCTTCTTTCTTTTTGGCATTGTGAAATCTGCTTCTTGCCACAGGGAATAGTCAGTGCTGGAAGTGGAACTCCAGTGTGGAGCTGTCGGGTCTTACAGCTTTTTATCACAAGCTTCACAGTATCTGATGTTTTGTTTAAAGCTCCGGTTCCTGTGAGCTAGCAGTTACAAAACAATATCAAACATGGGGTTTTTTTTTCAATATGAAGTAATTCTCTTGCTTTTAGAGTTGCAGAGAAAAGCCTGAAAACATGGCCCAGGGTTCCAGAACCAGACAAGTAAATAAAATTTCATATTTATATTATATTTCCATTTCAGTTGTAAGACAACTTCCCCAGAACTTCAGACTGGCAACATGACAGTGTTTTCATTGACAGCTGAAAAGCACAAAGGACAACTCTCTGATAAGATTATAGCCCTGGTGGTTTCTCAAGATCATATTCTGCATGACCCAAACCTACTTACTAAAAAAAGTAGTAGTTTTCCCCCTTGCTTAGAAAAAGGCAAATATTTTGTTTGTTTGTTTGAAGAAGTGCATGGTTCTGAGCAAGTTACTGTCTCTGGCTTGCTGAGGACCACAGAAAAGCTCCATGATGACAGTGGTCTCCATGGGCGTAGTCCATTCTCTTTGAGTGAGTCCTAACCATGCTCTGGTTTCCACCATGCCAGCCCTACATGCTGAATTTGGCCTGCAAATTTGGCTCTCCTCCCTGCAGGTGTAGCAGGCCATGCCTTCATATACCGCTGTGTCGCAGGATCTGCTGTAAGATGTCCCATTTCCAAAGCAGCATTGCAGTCTAGCAGTACAACGGAGAAGTAATACGTAATGTGGCAACACAGTGTTTGTGCTACTGTCTCAAGCATAGGAGGTCCTATCAAAACTGGATATAGTTAAAAAGGCGGTGGTTGCAAAAATCTTAGGGTCCGTATATGCAATGGTAATGAGTAGGTCCGCTCTGCAGCCTTTGAGGACATCTGGCACCATTTAATCACATATGCCTTACTGACTTCTCTTCAAATCCCAGCTGCCTGCTAGCTAAGGGCACTGTCCTGGGCCAAACACTGTGCCAAGCACAGAAGTGGTTCAGACCTTGTCAGCCTGGGGCAGAGACAGTTGCTGCAGGTTCACAGCATGGGTAACTGAGCTCTTGTATCTGGGCACGAGACCTGACATTCTTCCCTTTGCTTTCATAAATGTAGCCTAGAAAATCATCACACTGCCACGATTAGGGCATGCCAGTTCCTGTAGCCATGGGCACTTAAGGGCACCTCATGTGCAGCTGATTTGCATGGGTTAGGTACACTTTTAGGTTGGGCCCACTCAAGCATCCATGGTGAGGGATTGATGAGAAAGCTCTGTCCACACCCCTTGCTCAGGGTTCTCCCAAGAGCAACCCAGGACAAACCCAGCATGCACATCAGGTGGCACAGGGTACATCCCTCCTGCAGCATGGATGTTGCCACAAGGTATGCACTCCAGAGAGGGTAGGACAGCAAGCATTTCTGAAGAAATTAAGAGGGGTTGTTAATAATC
Source organism: Merops nubicus (assembly GCF_000691845.1). NCBI lineage: Eukaryota > Metazoa > Chordata > Aves > Coraciiformes > Meropidae > Merops > Merops nubicus. The sequence continues at coordinate 4,517 of NW_008604525.1, read as the reverse complement.
TGTCCCCCTTGTCTGTGGCAGGTTGTAAAAGAATCTGTGGTTTACATGGCAACAAGGAAGAAAGACCTGTCTCATGGTAAGGGTACTCACACAGTGGACAGATCTTCAGAGAATCTTCATCAGTGGAGGGCATTAAGAATAGGTCAGGCAAACATCTGCAGGAAGGCATAGAGCTGACCCTGCCCTGGATCTCTTGGCCTCTGCAGATACATTCCAGGCTACTTTCCTTTTTCTGACTGCTTGTTCAGATAGATTATCACAGCCCTCCATAACAGCCACCAGCGTGGTGAAGGCAGCATTCAAAATACAGCCAGAGCAAGATTCCTCTTTGAAGCTCTGCATCCACAGAGAAGAGCTTCAGCTGCTTTGCCTCTCATTGAACAAATCAGCAGAAATTAAGGATGTGTCCTCCTGTGTCCATCTCCAACCTTTGCTAATCATTGTGAACCAGTCTCCTCACACCTTCTTTCCTTGAGCTGGCTATCAGGATGGAGTTATGATCCAAATAGGCCTTTGGGAGGGCTAGACCTTCAGTTGCCCAAGGCCTACTTCATCTTCAGAGTTAAAATGTAATTATAATCTCCAAGACTTAGTGACCCTAAGATACCTAAAGGCCTTGTGCCATGGTGCTGCTTATAAAATGGTGCTATAGCATCCAGCCCTCATGATCCAAATCCAGCTGCTTCATAAGTCATGCTGCAGCGATGTATATCAAAGGCATAAGCAAGGCTAGCTCACTCAGACTTGAGAGGAATCCACAGTCCCCAAAACATGAACCAGGATGTCTTTCCACCTTTGACAGACCCAGATCTTCTGTGGGCATTAGAAGCCAGCTTGGAGGAATATTATACAACAAGACAAAATTCTGCCTTTCCAGATGCAAAAGATGACTTTGCAATGTCCCATCCACAAGTATGAAACTATCAATTTTGTTTCTAAAGCTCTTGGTCTCATGTGTTCCTCATGAGTTGGTGTCTAGGTGGGAGGTCTGAGAGCTACACTGTATTCACAGGAGTAGAGAAGAGAGCACATTAATGACCACACTCCAGTCATGGTTTTAATAAAGCAGCAGGTACACTGCAAAGAAATCCTCCAGAGTTATATTCCAAAAAAAAACAGTATCAATTGCAAAATATGAAATATCCTTTGTATATTAAAAAAAAAATGCAACACCTAAAAACAAACAAACAAACAAACAAACAAAAACCAACAAAAAAAAAAAAAAAAAAAAAAAAAAAAAACAAAAAAAAAAAAAAAAAAAAAAAAAAAAAAAACCAAACACAGACTTCCAACTACAAACCATGAAGAGAAATAAGAGTCTGAGCTGTTAAATAAATAAAAAATGGGAGCTTTGGACAAAAATAAACAATGACTGGCATTTAGGGAACTTAATCTGCATCAGAAAAAAAAACTCCTCCCCATTTTCTCTGGCTTCTAATTTTTTCCATATTTTTGTCATTAGACATTATTAAAGTACTACTGTTCCAGAGCTGGGTGATGAAAGGCTGAGATATGATTCAGCCCCCTACGTTATATAAACAAACCCAGGTCGTTATGACATCCACTGTGACTTTTTTCTTCATTCTTTTGAGTCCTTCACCATACCTCACTATTCCTTGCACTGTAGAAGCTCTTCCAGGTGATCAAACGTAGTTTCAGGCCAGCTCTTCAGCTGCCAGTCTGTTATAACAGGACTGCAGGCAGATGTCTGCTTCCAAACCATCCCTTGGTTCTTCTCATAAGAGTACATGTTGAAAATACAATGTAGCAGCCATTTAAAATAGGATTTTAAAAGCAAACCAGGAAGTGTAAGTTTAAAGTTAGCTCTGATCCATTAATCAGCACTGGAGACAATTATGTCAGTGTGACCGGATGGGCTGACTTATGATTAGTTCAGATTTATCAGAGATATAACAAAAGAGCAGTTTGCTGGGTTAATTTTTTCCTTCGGCAAAATCAAGACATTGTTTAGAAAGTCAAAAATAATGCCATTACAAAATCTGAGGTAATTTCAGGAGGTATGACAAAACAAGAACCAAAAACTGAGTCTTTTCCATCATGGAAAACTTCTCCAGCATTTGGAGGTGAAACAAAGCCAACAAAAATCAATAGATGAACAGCCACTTAACTGAGTGAGTTTTGTATTGGACATCATCATGGTGTTGCAGTCATTGGTTTAATGGCAGATGTGTTCCCTGGGCCCTCCAAACCCAGGCATTTGAGTGTCTGGGACTACACAAGACAGTCCCTACAGAGTGATAAATGTGGTACAAAATAGGCCTCCAAATCCAGAGGTGTGTTTTATACAACTATAGGAGGGACACTTCCACCCTAATAATTTCCTAAGGAATGACAGTACCAGCATGTCACAAGAAGCATATCGAGAAGGGCGAGGGCAGTATGCCTACTAGTGAGACATAGAGTCCATTTGTGACCACACTTTTACACAAAATCAGATCAGCGATTCTTCCTCTGAGGGATAGGCATGGCAAACAGTACAACTCCCTATGGAAGTGGCAGGGCAAGCCTCACCATCTCACAAAGTGCCTCAGCTGTAAGGCAATGCTGTTGTGCAATAAATTACTTACCTCTCTGGCTTTAACTATTATATTTATTGCAGTAATAACAAAAGAGGCCACAGGTAAAAGCAAGTAAAAACCTCGGCTAATGTAACAGCAGCATAAAAGCAGTCATCTGGCTATACAAAATTTATATGTATTTAAATATATGCAGGGATTTTCTTTTCATTTTAATTGGGCGGCCTGCTTATAGTGTGAATGGTTGTTGGCAGTCTATAAGATACCATCAAAAGACGTTTAGTTTTATGCCACTATTAGTGGGAGAGATTGTAGAACCAGTCTTCTGTAGCCTTTTGGTAGTTATTACTTCCATGCCCTTGAACAATTCTCAGAGCAGCAAAATAAAAATAAAAAAGGTCTTGCTGGTTGCAAAACTTTGTTGCCTGTGAAACTCGGGGTAAATCTTTCACAGGCACCCAGTGTCAACATAGCTTCCCTTGTTTAGGGCAGAAAAATGCAGATACATCCCACCTTACCAGAGACTGTCATTCTACAGCCTGCAGAAACGGATATGGCTCTCAGACTGCCTTAGAATGTGGGTGGGCCATGTTGCCCTCTGGAAGTGTCAAAATCTCTCCCTGGATGACAAATGGAGCAGAGCCCAGCACTGAGCTGTTCTTTGAAATATCTGACTTTGAATTAGTTGCACTTGGAACAGCTATTGCACAGTTCCTTTTCCAGTGTCATCTCACAGTGTGTTTTGACTTCCATGCAGCAGATTCCTGACTTCTAAACAAGATTTCACTAACACTGCTGAGGGTTTAATCCATCTTTTGTTGGCAGCAATGGATGGATACTCTCTGTCTTGCTGGCAGCTGCCCGGAACACTGAGAGAACTGCAGAGGATGTAGCAGAACCCAGACAACGAGAACTTCCTGTGACTGTGCTGTGGCATTGACTTTAGGATAAGCATTAAGCTGGTTGCAGGTAGAGATATAGTTCTGAGCCTTCACCACCACACTTGAAGTACCTGAGCTTTGGTATCAGCCTCTGCCGGAAGCGCAGCTCAGCTGCCTGGTTTGCCACATGTTGGTTTGGTTACCTCCTCACAACAACATTTGAAATTCCCACCGGCTTCAGTGGATGGAGGAGCAGAGGAGCTGGAGGGGTTGTTCAAGGCATGCTAAGGGATTGTCTGCTGGTTCATTGCAGTTGAATGCAGAAAACTGGTCAGAAGATGAAGAAAACCATAGAACTTCACTGAAACACCTGGTGTCCAGCAGACAGACCTATCCCCTGCAACAGGCAGGTGGAAGGCAGCTTATTCTGGTTTTTCTTTTGAACGTGCTTTTCTGCCACAGTGATCCAGAACACCAGACCAGCAGCAATTCTCATTGTGAAAAGCACAGAAGACAATGGGCAGGGTGGCAGCCCATAACAGGGAAACCCAGCTTGTTCATGGAAGTCCTGCACAAAGGTCCTTCACAGGTGTGTAGGTTCTTCAGCCTTGGTTCCAGCGTAATTTCTGCCCCTTCACTCTCGTTTGCACCTGTGTTTCTCTCATCAGGGACTCAGTAAGCACGTGGTTTTACAGACCTGCACCTCAGAAACAGTTTAGCTGGTGCATTGGCACACCTGCAGTCCCAGCTGCTCCTAAGAGGTGGGACATCACCATGGGATCTGGAGGTACATGCACAACTGTAAGGAGGAAGAAGGAGGGCTTCCCCATGCCATCCCACGTTAATCTGGCCTAAAAAGCTGGCTGCCGTGACCCAGCCCGTGCCCGGTGCTGGCAGGGCTCCGCTCAGAGCTCCGCAGCCCCCCGCCTCTCCCTGCGCAGAGGCGAGGCCGCGTCCCGGGCAGGAACCGCACCTGGGGAGAGGCTCCCGCCGGACGGGTAACGGCAGAAACGTGCGACATCTGCTTTGCTTTTGCCAGCAGTTTGGCAACGTCTGCCGCGTCCCAGACGCAGGAGAGGAGAAACAACCCGGAGGACAG
>NW_008604524.1:0-2013 GCF_000691845.1 Merops nubicus | reverse complement strand
AGACACTGGAAAAGGTTGCCCAGGGAGATGGTGGAAGCCACATCCCTGGAATTTTTTAAGGTCAGGCTGGATGGAGCTCTGAGCAACCTGATCTAGTGAGAGATGTCCCTGCCCATGGTAGGGGGGTTGGAACTAGATGATCTTTCAGGTCCCTTCCAACCCTGACAATTCTATGATCTGTTAACATTGGTGGATATTGTGCACATTTTTGCAGGAAAAGCCTGGGCTCACTTAAATGTTTGTAATGCTGATATTAATAAATTAGCTGTGTTTGTTATGGACTAAGAGGGACAGAAACTGGACTTGTGATCTCATGATGTGTTACCAGCTGATACCTCATACTGGCTATGACTTTTTAGGTGGGTGAGCCACCTTTATTTAACTTGGAAAGAAATGTGATTTACGTTGAACAAATATAAGGGTGGTAGATCACTGGAATGGGCTGCCAGGGGAGGTGGTGGAGGCCCCATCCCTGGAGTCATTCAAGGTCAGGCTTGCTGGGGCTCTGAGTGACCTGACCTAGATAGAGATGTCCCTACTTTTGTAGGGAGATTGGACCAGGTGACCTCTAGAAGTCCCTTCCAACCTAAAACATTCTGTGTTTCTAGGATTCATAGATTCATTAGATGTGTGCCAAGAAATTGAAGATTTTGTTGACGTGTATGCCATGATTGGACTGACCTCAGATATCCACATAATACACTATTTAATTGTGGGAATACAATACACGCTCAATATAACACCACAGACCATCTGAACCTATTGAGATAGCTGGTTCCAGGAAAGCATAGGCACAAGGACAGGCAAATATTTCTTATTCTGGGGAATTGGAAGGCTCTATCTACCACATCAGCCTTGTACGGTGGCAGAAGTAAGCTATCCATGTTTGATTCAAGGGACCATTCCCATTGAAACATTAAGTGTTGCTGTTAAGTCACTCTTAAATATACATAGTTCAATTGTTCATGTTTGAATGTATTTCAAATTTAGCATTTAAGAAAAACATAAGACAATCTAAGTCAAATATTCAACCTAGACACATCCACACACCATAATAACACATGCAGGGCAACTGCATTTAAAAACTGTTACCAACAATACTAAATCATATGGAATAAATGAAAAGGTCTAATTTTTGTATTGGATATAACAAATAACTTTGTACAACCACAAGCCCAAAGGCCATAAGACTTCAACCCTCTACCAAGGAGTTACAAATGCAAACCTGGTGTGTGGATAGGGGGATGTGGACCTGCTGGAACATGTCGAGAAGGGCCACGAGAATGATCCGAGGGCTGGAGCAGCTCTGCTGTGAGGACAGACTGAGAGAGTTGGGGCTGTTCAGCCTGGAGAAGAGGAGGCTCCGAGGTGACCTTATTGTGGCCTTCCAGGATCTTAGGGGGGCTACAAGAAAGCTGGGGAGGGACTTTTTAGGATATTGGGTAATGACAGGACTAGGGGGAATGGGGCAAAGCTGGAAGTGGGCAGATTCAGGCTGGATGTGAGGAAGAAGTTCTTCCCCAGGAGAGGGGTGAGACCCTGGAATGGGTTGCCCAGGGAGGGGGTTGAGGCCCCATCCCTGGGGGTCTTTAAGGCCAGGCTGGAGGAGGCTCTGGGCAGCCTGATCCAGTGGGAGGTGTCCCGGCTCATGGCAGAGGGGTTGGAACTGGGGGATCCTTGTGGTCCCTTCCAACCCTGACAGATTCTGATTCTGGTATAGCAGAGGACTTAGTAGTGTTGGCTTAATGATTGGACTTGATGATCTTAAAGGTCTCTTCCACCCTAAAGGATTCTATGATTCTAGTTGGGAATGTTCCTCTTTTACTGCAGGGGAGTTGGAAGTAACATCACAAGATCATCTAGTCCAACTAAAAGCATTCCATGAAATAATTACAGAAAGGGAAAGTAGTGCTCAAGTAGGGGAATTAATGGTGGTATGTAGTGTTTTTCAACATGAAGCTCAACCTGGTTCTCCTTTCTATAACCATACTGATTCTTATGCTGTATTTAAGG
>NW_008604523.1:0-972 GCF_000691845.1 Merops nubicus | reverse complement strand
ACTCATGGATGGTGGCAAATGCCCTGCGGGGGATGGTTACAACAGTGGAAGCAGAGCAACTGGCAGCACAGAGGTAAACCCATCTGGGCTGCTGGATTGTGGCAGGATATCGCTTCTTGGGTAGAGAACCTAGCAGTGAAGGGATGCCATGTGGACACCCATGTACCCAAGTGTCAGGCCTCTCATTAAACTGCAGATAAATAGATAGTCACTGGAGGAAGTAAAACTTTTTTGCTTGAATTATTGATACTTAGCCTCACAAAGATCAAATGACAACAAAGGTCTGACAATAAAGACAGCAGTTGTACAGAAATCTTCTTACAAAGATGAAACTTTAAGAAGATGCCCTCTGATATAAATGGACTTAGCGTCATTTACTTTAAAGACATTATAATAACTTTTAGGTGCTGTTGTTCCCATAGCTTTTTATGGACGGTTTATGCTGACTGATCATCTACCCCAAGTATCCAAGGTTTAAATACTTTTAACTGCTATGCTTACTTTCTCCTTGGAATGCAAGCTGCTTTGTGCCCAAGAACAAGCCATCATGTAATCCTATTTGTTAGAGGAGGCAACTGAAACACTGAGAGAACAAGGCCCACATCATGCAAGCTATACAGTGACCTCAGGTACCTCAGTTTTGAAGTACCATACATAGCTCTGTGTTTTCTGAATATTTTAAGCAGCAGCTGTGGAGTTAGTTGAGGAGCCTATTAGAGACAAACTTTCCAAAATTTGGAAATTGGTGATTTTTGTAAAAATATGAATAAAACAAAAAATGAAGAATCTTTTGTGAAGCCAGCTATTAGGTTTTTGCTCAAAATACCATGAGAAGGTTTTGTGATTTCCTTTGTTTTCAAATGGTAGTTCATCAGAATGTAAGGGCCTTTTTCTCCAGGCTTAATCAACCTGTGTTTCTGCCTCTGTTCAAGGAAGTGGTAGCTTTGAAATGTTGCAGTGCGCCTCCTGGAG
>NW_008604522.1:6061-7698 GCF_000691845.1 Merops nubicus | reverse complement strand
GTGCGGGCACCTTCCCCTCAGCCGCTGTCATCCGCTGAGCCCTTTCCCCATGTTGCGGCGCCGGTGGAAGCTCGGCGGTCGGTGCGGTGCGCGGCTGAGTGTTCTCGGCGTGGTGTGATGGAAAGCGAGTGACCCTTGACCTGTTTAATTATATGTTGTTGGGCTCTCGAGTAGACATCCTGCACGGCACAAAAAGGGGAAAAAACACACAAAGCCACACCCTAAAAGTTAGGTTTGCATATTAATTTCTCAGAGTCGATGTTTAGACTGAAGAAAGGCTTTCCTTTATGTTGTCTTAACATGTCTCTTGCTGCTCTCCACGAGAATTTGTACGGCGTTTTTCCTTCCTTGACGCACAAGTCTTCAAGTGTAGATGTGTGTGTCTTGGTGGGGGAGGGGAAGCGGGCTCAGTGGTGGAGCTCGTTGAGTGCTTCATAAAAAAAAAAAAAATACTGCAGCATAATGTTGCAAAAAAATTAAATACTCCATTGAATAGAGTACTCCTTAAGTGATGGTTTGAATAAAATGGAGTGTAAAATAAAAATCTTAAGGCTGGTATTTTTAGGCTAATAGTATGAAAATATATTAGGCCAGAGGGAAATCAGATAGTAGGTAAAAAATACAAGGTCTTTGCTCGTGACAAATATAATGTCCTGTTTTTCTTCCTTGCCCATGTAGTAGCGAACCTTTAGCTGAGACTGCTCTTGTGGCATGGGCAAGATTTAACGTAATCTACCTGGCTTGCCATGTGGCCGCACATGCGGGATTTAGGCCTCTTCCTGTCCGACAGCCAGCACACTGTTGTGTACAGAGACACTGAGCAGGTTTCAAAGTAAATATATTCATTATCTGATAGCAGATGGTTTTGGTGAGAGAGCAGGATTGTCCTGATGTGTTTCAGCATTGGTTTGTTGTGTTTTGGTTGTTTTGGTTTTTTTCCCCATAACCATTATGGATAATAATTGCAACATTTCAACTGCAGCAGTAGTAAAAAAGGGAAAAGACACAGAAGGTTTGTAAAAGGGGTGGGAGGAAAAAGGAAAGTGAGAGGTGGAGGATGCTATCACGTTAAAAATATGTTAAACCTTTCTTGGGCTACATGCCGTAATGGTAAAACCGGTGGAGATTTAAGCAGAGCTGCTGTAGTCATCTCAGTTTAACACCTTCAGTGAGACAAGCAACAAGCAAGGTTGTGTTTTTCTCTCTCTAAAATGAAAAAGTGTGTTTCAAAGCAAAGAGGATTCAAAATTACACATGCTTGTGTACGCTGGCAACTACGCAACTGGACAAAAAGAAACCTTCCACAGATAACTTGTCATCTGTGTGCGTCCTCTGTCCTTCCCCACCTGATGAAGGGAGGTAACTCCAGCATCCTGCGCTGCGCCGGAGTTACGCCACTTGTTCTTCTTCTCAGCCGGTGGCAAGTGTCCTCCATAGTGAGAGTGTTGAAGGAGCAAAGATAAATTAAATCATTGACAGCGGAGGGGGAGGTGTCTAGTCGTGGAATTGCCAGGCTTCTGCTCTGCCAGTTTGCCCAGGTTTGGTCCTGTCATTGATGGGCTGGTTCCATTTCCACGACAGTGGGGACAGACCAGACCTGTTGTCCACTTGATGCATCTGATGGGCCTGCCTCCTGG
>NW_008604522.1:0-6030 GCF_000691845.1 Merops nubicus | reverse complement strand
AGGAATGCCTCTGGCAGGGACAGTCATTGGAGGCCTACAGCCCTGAGCTTGGAAGGAGTGTAGGAGAAGGTCCTTCAGCGCGGGTGGGATGTTGTTTCCTGGCAGTGCTGTATGCACAGGGCTAGTGGTGCGCCAAATCGCGTTCCTCGTGGAGATGAGGCTGGGAAACCCACCCAGGGCTGGAGCCTGGGGATGCCTGTGGAGAGCGCGTGGGCGTGCGCTCCCGTGCCGGGAGCTCCCGCTGGTTTCAGTCGGCTACTGTTAAGAGTCCAGTGCTGGAATTCATGCTGTACTCAGCGTTGAACCGATGCTGTTTATATTTTAGTAGTGCCAGGGGGCCCTTTTTAAATCAGGGCCATTTTGGGAATATTGTAGACTATGGTTCTTTCCCGGAAAAGGTTGAAATGTGAGTATGGGGTGGAGACAAAAAGCTGTGAGGGTAAATGGTGGAAAAAAGTGACTCCAGGGAACAGCAAGTTGGTTGTAGTGCCGCCTGTGGGACAGGAGTGTGGCCCCAGCTGGTGGGAGACAGGTGAGCTGTTAGTGCCTGGCAGTGCTGCGCCCAGCACCGCGGGAGGGCGTGGGCACCCCTGTGCCTGTGTGCCGTGCGATCCGCGCCGTGCGCGCTCTCTACCGCTGCTCTTCTAACTCCTAGTGTTTTAGCTTGTGTACACCAGTTTGTCTATAAAATGATCAATGTTTCGTAACTCTTGAGGGCAGATTTTTAATTTTTTTTCCCCATAATCTTCATTATGAGGCAAAATGGAAGTAATTTTCTAAACTCTTGTTCAGCTGCTGAAGTAAACTCCATTCCCTCTTCCCCTCCCTCCTATTGCCTATTTTTAGTTAGGAGGAAATAACTGACCTCTTTACAGCAAGAACCCAGACCTCCTGGGTGCAATTTATAGGTTTCTACCAAATGGCCTACTTGGACAAGTTGGTTGAAATTAAACAAAAACATTGGTACTGTGGCTCTATATAGGAGTAGCAGCCTTCTTGTCAATACAAAATCTGTCATTTTAATGATACTGAAGCAGACATCCAAAGGTGAAAAATGTGCTTTGGGTTATTTTTCTTTCCTTTGGTAGACAAGAGAATAGTTTAAAGGCTTTTTTGTATGTGTGTGTGGCAGTCCAGTCATTAATATAGCAGAATTTCATTAAAGAATGATTTACAGTATTTATTTTACAAACACAAGAAGCTCCCCAAAGTTAGGACTGTGATGGAGATTTATACACCGTAGTTACGTTTCATAATTCCATAGAAATCTAAAATTGGTTCTGCTAGCTTAACTGAAAGCAAATTTAACTACGATGCATGACTCTTTCTGACCATTAAGAGACACAGGCATCTTGCTTCACTTTTCTGATGCCTTAAAAATACTGGACTGTAGCAGCAGGTGTTGAGTTTCTTCATTTGTTGTTTGAGGAGAGAAGAGTATATGGGTGTACGTGCAGTCTGTATGTTGCCCATGTAATCCTCTGGCCAGGTCCCAGCCACCAGTCCCTTTCTTCACACTGTGTTACTGATATGGCTACATCAGGAAAATAGACTTGGGGTTAGGTGCATCTGATGGTTTGGCTTCCATTTCTAGAATCTTGCTGACTTCATGCAATAAAAGGGGCATCACAGGGTTTAACCTCGTTGCTCGGCGTTCTCTATTTGTAGCACGCACAGTCACTGCGTGTCTGCCCTGTGCAAATCGGAGCGCGTGGAAAGATCCATAATTTTATATGAAGCTACAGCAGAATTTCATGCCAAGAACTCTATGGCGTGCATGCAGTACAAGGTCATGGCAATAGTAATGTAGAGGGAAGAAGCAATTGTTTTAATGTTGTAGCTAAGCACATTGCACAAATACAGTTTGGCTTGGGTGTTTGAGTCTTACTCATTTCCTGTAAGAAGTTACACATCACACTAAACACGTGGACGAAATGTTGCCTCGATGCTTAGATGACACGACCTGTGGCCTATTTATGAACAGACAAGTAGCACTAGTAACCTGTAATAATTGTGTGTGTATGTGTATGTACTTATCAAAACAGTTTTGTCTAATTAAGTGCTGAGTTTTATTGACTCTTTGCCTTTGGAAGCTTTCTAAAAAGCAGCGTTCTCCATTAATATGTAACGGCCGCTCTATACATCGCTCCACTGCTGTTCCAAAAAAGGTTGTTGCATTTACTGACCTAAATTTCATCTAAGCTCCTAATTCTTAGGTACAGTTTAACCTCTTACTCTTATGTCGTGGGCTTAGAATGCGTTTTGTTACATAAAGTTGTATTTTGTTAGGTGGAAAGAGATGGCAACATCAAATGTGATTTAATTTTTTTTTTTTCCTTATTGAAACACAACTTTCCCATACCTGCAATAAATTATTGATAGAGCAGAGAAGCAACATTTTTCCCTTAGGTGTTAAAAATACTTGGAAAATATCCTTTGACACTATCTTCAAGAAAACAAAAAGGGTTTTCTTGTGGTGGATAGATTCCTGTAGTCATTCTGCAGAATAATGCTTCTGTTGTGCTCTGTTTCGAAGGCAGCAAACTGCACTGGATGTACAGCTTTGGCTTCTGCTGGATTTTGCTGTGTGGCACTGTCAGCTCGTCATTAATGCCATACCACTGAACAGAAACTGCACAGAATATTCCCCCCAGTTCAAGAGTGAAGCCAACTATTTATGATTTATGTTTTTGAACAGAACAATCAGGTTACAACAGCAGTGCTGAAGGGACGCTCTTGCGTGGTTATGATTAACACACGTGGCTGCTGTTAGGTTTAGAAGTGTCCACTGGTGAATTCATGCCGATTTGAACACAACCCGGTAGCCTACAGCAGAATTGTTGGAAAGACCTTCTTCCAAAAGACCATCACAGTGTACAGTTAATACATACATGGGATTTTTACAAAGTGAAGTAAAAATCCAGATTTTTTTGTGAATCCATGTATGTTGGTAATTTACGATTAGGAAGGGTCACAACCGTCTGATGGCTTCAGTGTCATTCAGCAGCTACATGTTGGTTGTTGTCTGTGCCAGTGGGTTTAGCCTGGTTGCTGCTGGCAGAGAATCTGACGGCGTCCGGAGGCTCGTTAGGATGGAGACCTCTGTTAGCACATCGTCTCAGCTGGGATTGTTAACCAGTGATCAGTTCCACGAGTAACAGTTGTGTAAAGTGAACTGCACGGGCTCCCTGAGTGTGTGCACGTACGTACACCTGTGGACAGCGTTAATGGCACCCGAGAGGTAACTCTGCAGGAACAAGTAGTCACTCTGAGGTTGGAGAAGGGTGTTGGGGTGTGATGGATGGCACCTCAAACCCTGAACTGGGGTGCATTCCAGTTTCAGGCTCTCATCAACAGCGCCTGAGGTGATGCGGAGCCCGTGAAATGAATGTAGGGCTTGGGCCAGGCTGGGTGTCAAGTTTTGGGAGAAGACAGAGGTGCAGAACCCTTTAATGATGTGCTTGCTGAAACATGGCGAAGGTGGGAGTGGATACCGTACTTACACATGTGACTGAGTGCAGTGAGACCAGGAGGTGACAACCGGGGTACCATATGTGGCTGGGGGATGCATTCAAACTTCAAAATAATATCTTCATTTTGCCCTCTTTTTTTTAAGAAAAAAAAAATTGTTCAGTTTTTGGTTGCTATTAAAAGTAAAATTTAAACCTTGATTTCAGGAGAGAAATCAAGACAAAATCACCCTCTTCCCGAGTGATCTCTGCAGATCGGGTCGAGCTTTGCTGCCAGGGTAGGACAGAGAATCCAAGCACAGACAGTGCCTGTTCGTATTGTGGGGATTAGTTTCCAAGGATATTTATCTGGTGCTTTTTACAGTCACAAACCAAACTTAACTCCTCTTGTGCCCATTTACATACACGTGTGAATTAGACCACGAGGAATTTGATTATAGAATTGAATGAAACACACCAGTCTTTACTAATTTTTTCAGAAAGTATTGGCAATGCTGCTAATTATATACATTCCACTTTCTTTCATTGTAGCTTAACTTTGACAGCCTTTTTTTGTTTTGTTTTTGTTTTTAAATTGAGTCTTGTCCTTTTTTGAGTTTAAGAGCTTCTGTAGTTTTATGTATTTAATATAGTTTACTATTTAATTTGTTGACTTTTAAACTAAAATCCTCTAATCTGGAAGGCACAGATAAAAGGCAGGCCCAAGGATTATTCTGCTGAGGAACACATCTTCCTTCTTATCCCAGTTCTCAAAAATGAAAGTAAAGAACAGGAGCAGGTACATTTTTTATAACATTGCATGATGTTCACAAGAAATGGATTTTAGGTCATTCTGTGAAAGATATTCAAGATGTCTTAATTCCATTTTGACTATTACTTTGGTTTTTTTTTGTTATAATACCATCATTTCAGTGCTTATTTGTATTCATAGGAATCTGGTTTTATATTAAGAAACCCAAACATGCTCAGGTCTGATACTTCTGCTTGTATCAATAAGTATCTTACACAATCAGTTAATTTAAGTGAACCAATTCGTTTAAAAGTAGTGCATGACAGTGTATCGTAAAATTCATCCAGCTTCATTCTCACAGGAGTTTATGTGCTTGGAAAAAAGATCAGGCAAGCTGAGAGGATGGCCCTAAATACAGTATTAGAGTGAAAGGAAAGAACCAAAGAACCGTTCATTACGTACGGCTCAAATTTACTAAAATGTTAACATGCCGATTATTCTCACTGCTGCTGAATGAAATCAGCTTTTCTGGGGGACCACCATCATGCCTTTACTACCTAGCCTGGTAAGGCTGGGTAGAAGTTAGGTGAGAATTAGGACGTGGCTTGGGCCCTGATGGGCAGTTTACAAGAAGGAGGTAGAAGAGTGAGTTTCAGCGGTGAGGTTAGAGTTAGAAGTTGTGATTGCTTTCGTCTGTTAATCTGTAAGCTGGTTTCTTGGCTGACAGAGTTTGGTTTAGAATTTTAGATTGCCTCTGTTGGGCTTTTCCAGCCTTTCTGTAATTGCTTTTGAACACGTTTTTTTTTAACTTTGTTTTTCCCAGATGAAAACCATTGGAGTTTCTAGTGAAGTTTGAGAAGTTTCATTTCAAGGGATATTCTCTGTATTTCACAGTTTTTCCTTCCCTCTGCCCCACGCTACATGGGTAACACCAGCAAGGACAGAGCTGATGATACATTTATGTTCTGACATTGAACAAATCCTGTTACAGCTATGACCTGATATTGTAAAAAACATCATTTGGCACATGCAGGAGACTTCTAGGATCAGGCCTTATATGATGGCAGCACAGATTCCTGACTGATGAAGTAAACATTTCTGAGCCTTTTTAAAGCAACTGATGGTGTGTGTGATTTTTAGCTTTAGTCCTGATAGTCAGTGTTCTTGTAATGAAACAGAGATTTCCCTCTTCTTTCCCGTAGCTCACATAAGCAGTGTTTTTTGTGTAGCATAAATTCCACCATCTAGTTTGAATACCATTCTTATCTGAATCCCCACAACGTTCTTTGAAGTTTTTGTAGCTGATAAAGTTGAGATTTAGAGCCCTATTTCTTTAAAATGTGCAGGAGCTCTTTTGGCCATGCTGAAATGTACTTAGGCTTAATATTTTGCTGTATAAAGTATAGGATTTAGGAATTTGAAGATGCAAACACATACTGAAAAGTAGCCAGCTTAGATGGATGGTTGGAGCCTGTAACTTCATCCAGTTAAGTGCCCTTAGTTTTTTTTCATTTTTTCCCCCCCCCCCCCGCCGATAAGGTGTGAGAAGCTCATCAACAGCCACCCATAAACCAACTGGCAAGCAGTGGCAGGGCGCTCTTGTCATTGCCTGTGGGGATTGTGTGCAGTCTCAAAGCCGCGTGCCAGCTGTGAGCTGTCACACAGGGAGTCCAGCACGCCAGCTCTGTCACCCGCTGCCCGTCATGCGCGGCGGTTACAGGCAGTGCCCCTCTGTCAGACCACACCGCGGCCGCTGTTGGGGCGTTGGGCAGGGGCTGGAGCTCTCCTCCGTCCCGCAGTGGATGCTGGCAGCCTGGCTCTCGTGGCGTC
>NW_008604521.1:8673-10073 GCF_000691845.1 Merops nubicus | reverse complement strand
TGGGAGGTGGGTCTCGGCGGACCTGGCAGCTAAAAGTTGGTGAGGGGAGACGAGCCCGAACTTGGGTCCCCGCAAACTTCCCTGCCCGAGGAAGCCGCCCCCGCGGCCGCTCCGCTCCTCTCCGCTCCGCTCCTCTCCCTGCAGATGTCGGGGGTGCTGGTGATCGCTGCCTGGTGCTTCCTGCAAGTGGAGAGCCGGCATCCTGAAATCATCACCAGTAATAACAACCATGGCAATTTCCTGGACAACGACAAATGGCTGAGCACCGTTTCGCAGTATGATAAAGACAAGTACTGGAACAAATTCAGGGATGTAAGTACTGCTTGGTTTCCCGTATGCTGCTTGTTTGTTTCGTTTGACCCTAGTATCGTTTCAATGGAGGGGCTTTGGCTGGTAGCTTTTAGAAGCTGTGGTGGGAGAGAGATGCAGCTTGGGCAACCGGTTGCTGCTTGTATGAAGGGTGTTCTGAGCTGTTTGGAAGCTGGACAGCCAGTCCTGGCGTTCTGGATAACCCATCGATCAGGGAAGCTTGGGCTCAGTGTCAGGCTCACTGAGAGCATGTGGTCTTCAATTTTTCTTTTGGAGAGGAACTTTGAGTGAAGTTTCTGTGCCTGCTGCTTAACAGGCTAGTTAACTGTAAAATGATGAAAAGGTGTGTGTGGAAGAAGGAGATATTTACCAGTTCAAGCCACAAGGTGGTAAACAAGGAAGCTTTTTTTGCCTGCAGATTTGATGGAAAATATTGTATTGTCAGTTCTGCTTATGGAGATCGTTGGCAGTGGTATAAGGTTGGGGGAAGCAATGCCTTCAATACCTTGATTCAGTAGTTTGCCAGCCTGGAAAATAGGGGTGACTTCAAGATGTGTTATGACATGTCTCTGTACAAAATGAATCATTTCCTTGAGCTTAAAATTAAATCTGGTATGAATACATTTATGTCTATTAAGCCAATGACTGGAGAAAGGGAAATGCAATATTTATGGTAAATGGAATATTTAGAGCTCCTTTTGCTTCTGTTGTCTATACACTGAAAAAGCTTTCTTGGAAGCACACCCAGAAAACCCTGCTTGAGCCTGCCCGAGGCTGGGCTGTTGATGTTGATCATGAGCAACCTGGGGTTAAGTGTTCTTTATTGCATGGGATTTGTGTGCTGTGGCTGCAGCGTGACCCTAGGAGAAGGGAGAGCAGCTCTGCTAGTGCTGTTCTGTAAGAATGTGTTTGTTTAGGAAGCTCTGGTGTTTTATGGTACATAAACAAGTTAAGCTTGGATGCTGTGTTTGTCTCCAGCCTTAACGTTGTATCTTACTTTGCAAAGAAGTCAAAGTATTACAGTTAAATGTGTCCTGTCTCAGCCTTGCTTATTGTCTACATTTTTTCTGGAGCTGTGGTCATGTCTGTGT
>NW_008604521.1:0-8642 GCF_000691845.1 Merops nubicus | reverse complement strand
GCTGCTCTGAATCTCAGTATAACAACGTATGGTCTTAGCAATGGTATCAACAGAGATGTCAGGGTGCATATTGGTGTGCAGCCACTGTGATGACATCCACCTGCTGGGACTGTTGAAGTTCTCATATAATATGTGTCTGGAAAAGCCTATTGCTTGTACAGTAACTACTGTTTTATTAAGGGGATTCTAGAGTTAATATGGATTCATAGATTTTCACCAGGCTCCAAGGGAATCTTTGTTAATATCTGGTTTAGGCTTCTGGGGAATACAGGTCGAGGATTTTCAGCTGTTAATTTCTACATCCAACTTGGTGGGAGAATTCAGCAGCATTTGAAAATGGTAATTTGAATGAAGGATTAACAAATCTGAAAACACATTGAACTAGGCACAGATTTATAGCAAGGCAGAGGCTTATAACAAGGGACATCTTCCAACAGTCTCTTTCCAAACTGAGGCCTTGTATTAATCACCCTTCTTGAGCTTAAAGTTTTTTAGACTTTTTTTTTTTTTTTTTTAAGCCTGGAGTCCTTGCAACTTCTCATCCCTTTTCCCCAATCTCACAGGCACATTTGTCAGACAGATTATCCCTCTTCCTGTGGAGATGTTTATGAAGATTACCTTCTTCATGTTTTAAGGTTTCACAACTGAAAATGCTTTTTTAGACTTTGTGAAAATGCTAACAAAACCCATAAAGCCTCAAAACTCTTCTATGGGAAGAATCATTTTACAGGCAAAAAAATTTAACCTGTCCTCTGCCAAGCCAGAGCAAATAGTACAAAGTTCATGCAAAGTCCAAATATCTTTCTACCTAGCTGACTTAATGGTTCTATTTAATTACCTCAAAAGTAGCATATTACTACAATGGTACAAATGCATATGATTATCCATAAAACCTTTTACAGGGCAAATTAACAGACACTACTAATTATTGCCTACTAAGCTTTTTCCAAAAAGAAAATATAAAAAGCTTGCCTAAGTAATTAAGCTCTTAATAACTTGTCTTCAGCCAAAGTCATTTACTGCACCATAATCTTCTGTGAGAGCTTCTCTGTCCACAGATGAAGACCTGCATAGGTAGAGCTGCTGCCAACATAGTAGGTGTAGTAGAGACAGCACATTTCTTGCATGCAGAGATATCATCAGAAGAAATCTGGTCTTTGTTTCATGGCTGTTTGTCAGGGATAGATCATTAAAGCATTTATTAAAAGACTGCCTGGTGAGATACAGCACAACAGTCTCAACTGCTGTTGAATTGTATGGAAACTAACTTCCCATTTTCCCTTTGCTCCCAAACTCTCCCTATACAAACAGCATTCCTAGAGGAGATTCTCAGCGTGGTATTCACACAGGAGGCTGGAGTATAGAAGTGATTTTTCAGTTAAAACCTTTTGGGTCTGACACTACAACTAGTACAGAGCAGAAGGCCTAGTTCATACCCTGTAAATCAGCAGAAGCAAGGTTGCAGTAATTAGCATAATTGCCTGTGGTAGCTTTCTGAATTTTATACCATGTATAAATCAAATTGCACAAATATTTACATAACTGTGTCCTTATGTACTGTAGTAGAAACACTGCAGGTATGAAGCTAAGACCTGATTGGTTTGGGTGTGGCTGCTTTAAAATCTACGTGGCCATGCCACAAACATCTGTGCACACGTGTATAAATCTGTTGTAATGTTACAGTACTGGGTGTTTATTTTCAGCTGATATATAACTGAATATAAAATTTTCAATTGGGCTTCTCTCAATTTTTTTTAGTTATTCTTTTCAAACTCAATTGTTTGGTCAGCCTTACTGAGCTATGGTCCAGTATGGCCTGATTTGAGGAGACAGCTATTGATCTTTTTTGTGTGATCCATATTTCTCTTGGGCCAAGACAGCATGGTTGTTACACTTAATGGCCCCACAGTCATTACTCTTCTGTGAAAAGAGAGCACAGCAGTGCACCTCATTTGAAGCCTGTGTTAAATCTGCATAATCAGGCTAAATTTTTAAGTCTGACTGAATTTAATAGTGTGAAATGATGACCTGTCAACATTTTTGAAAGGCCTCGAGGGATCCAGTTAAAACAATACTTTACAACTCAATCTTTTCATGTGATTTGAACATAATTTGTGGAGTATGAGTATTCCATTTTTCTAACAACCAGAGCCTGTAAATGTAAGACCAATGTGACTGATCTGGTGTGAAGCACATGCTGTTGAAAATCTTGTATGTTTTATCAGTGATGGTGTAATGTCTGAGGTACTAATACAAGCTTCCATTACAATCTGAACTTGATATTCCTGCCTGTCTTCCACTTCTTTTTCCTTCTCTCCCATGGACTTTGTGTGACCAACGACAAACTTTTAGCTCTGTCTTAAGCCAGATTTTATAGCTGAGGATAATAGTATTTCTTTTCCTCACAACTGTGTGGAAGCTTTAAAAAAGAAAGGACAGAGCTCAGGATCTGTCATCATATGGAGTTTATTATTTGTCTAATCCATATATTGAATGTGGCTTCATACTGAAGTACCTGACTAGGTATAGTTCAGGAAGTACCTAAAAGTTAAAAACTAAATCAATGCCATTATTACTAGAAAAAAGAAAAGAGAGAGCTGGAGTCTGTAGGGAGGAACTGCAGCTGTTTCCTTTGTACAGATTTGAGGCTTGGAAAAGCAGACATCAGGGATATGAGTGTCAAATAAGACTTTTTGATATCATGAACACAAATGTTAAGGCCTCGATCTTTCAATGAAATCTGTCGAGCGAGATCCTTTGGCTTAAGAGGAGCTCCAGCACAAATTTGACACCCGAATGTGATGTGAATTCTGATGAGTCAGAATGCATTCATCATGTGAACAGCCGTACACGTTATTGCAATAGGTCACACTGCAGCATCTCATTGTCTTCATGGAGGCTTGGCACAGAAGGCACAGAATAAGTGTCCTCATGGTGTTAGGCCTGTCTTTAATCAAAATTATATGAACAGACTAATTCTATTACTTGGAGTTATGTCTATTACATTATTAATGCTTATATATAAAAAGGTAATAAGTTCAACTAGCTATGGATTAAACTGCAAAAGGGAAGGAAAAAAGTTAAATTAACTTGGAGGATCTAGTGTTAAACCATACAAGGAATTTCCGTGAAGTTGAAAGCTAAGAATCTTGGCATGAACTCTGGTTTCAGTGCATGTTTATGCATGGCAGGCTGCCAGACCACGTTCTGAGCATTAACTAAGCTGTTTCTCTAAATTTTATTGCTTACAGAGTTTCAGTTCAGGCTATCATGTTAAAAGCCCCATGCGTTCTGTGCCTGGAGATGCTCTGAGTCTGTGCATGCCTAAGAAGCAAGGCATGAAATGTCATCATCTCTTCGCATACATTTCTCAGACTTAGTGTCGATAAATACTTGCATATAACTATCAGCAGCATGAACAGTGATATATAAGTAGATTAGATTAGATATTAGATTTCCCAGGTTGGTTATAGACTAGCAGCCCTGGATACCACCCCCCGGAGAGACAATTTTGTCAGTTATTCATGCACATCACTCGTCTGAACCTGGGAGTTGCTGCTCACACCTGATGGGAAGTGCAGTGTTAGGTGATACAGCAAAGACAGAGCTCGGAACTGGGGGACCTGTATTGTCCCAGCTTTGCCACTGGTGGATTGTTGGTCTGTGGGATGGCTCTTCACACATCTTACTGCTTTTCCCTTTGTTGCATTACCTTTCTCAGATTTATTTAGCCCAAAATTACAAGTGTGGTAGTGAAACTTGATAGCAGAGAGCTGGAAAACATGACCAATATTGAGAGGGGCTGGAATACCAAGCAGGCAGAATCGGAAGACCTTGGGAACTCGAGTAATAGAAATGAAATGAAATTTAAAAGTACAAAGTAGAAGGTCATGGAATTGAGAGCTAACACAAATTTATTCTGGGTCCTGGTAGCTCAGCTAGAAATAGATGAGAGGGACAACCTGTGTACTTTTATTGATTTTCAGAGTTATTCCAAGTAAGGAAAGTAATGCTGCTCTGAGGAGAGCCAATATATTGTAGGAATGCATAAAATGAAAGATTTCTGGTTCTGTTAAAGAAATAAAATGGTACAGCACAGGAGAAGGAACTTAATTATGGATATTGTGAGCATTTGTAATCACTGAAATTCAAGAAAGACAAATTTTTATGGAGTTGGTGAGCCAAAGGCCTTCCAGTATCATAGGGGAAAAGATACTACTTTAAGCTAGTATGCTGTATTAGTTTACTCACTCAAAGTTAATTGTGTAAGAGATTTGCTTTAGAATGTTTGAGAGAGGGCCAGCAAAAGCTGCCTTGCATGAAATTGAGATAAAGAAATTAAGTGGATAATTGGCAACAAAAATAACTGTAGTCCCGAATTTAGAAATAAGGTTATTGCTCCACCCATAGTTATTTTTAAAACAAGTAATCGTGATGAGCACTTCAGTTTCAATATGTAGTCTGTGCATTAGTAAAAATGGTTATGATGTCATAAACTGTAGTAAAAGAACTTGGATTTTGGGATTCTAGAGGCTTTTGAGGCTTATATCACGTGTCTGTTCATTAAGTTTTATGCCCCTTGCAGATGGTTGATTTGGTTCATATTCATCCAGCTTCTAGTATGATAGAACCTGATCTGTGATACCCAAGTATCCCCTGATCCCTTGGGACTTCTGAGTTAACAGTTCGTTTGAGGTGATTGGGTTCTTCTTACTGCGTCTTCCCTGACGGATGAGTGCCCTCAGTGTCATCTCCCTACCATGGATTTGGACAATTTCAAGATCCTGCCTGTTACACTAGATATGAAGGGGAAACTTAGTTTGGGGCTGCTTTTTCTTTTTCTATGTTGTATTTAGGTCTACAGGCAGGATGAAGTATTTTTTCTGCCCATAATTTATTACCAGAACATCACTTTTTCTACTTTCTTCACCTCAAATGTAAGCACAGGGGTTTTTTTATAATTCAGTGATCAATACATTCAATGCATACATTCCTGGACAAACCATTCAGGCCCTACTAACTATGTAGCAGTGAAAATAGTCATAAGGAGGGTTATAGTGTGCTTAAAGAATACCTACTGTTTAGGTCATGGGTGTGCTCGGAGAGTGAAGTGGCTGGGTTGTGTGATGGGACACAGGCACCTCAGGCTTGCTTTCCAGGGGATTATCATTCCGAGCCCACCCTGAGATTTAATTGAAGGTGAAGATTGTGTGTATGGATTCTAGGGGAATCAACAGAGATGAAATGTGATTTATGGGTCTGCCCAGACACTTTTGGCATAGGTTGTCTCTTAGGGCAGCTCTTACTCAACAGAGGAACAAGGCTGGAATATAAATGTGGTTGAAAAGTACCACTGAGATATACTTGCCAAAGCTGCATGAAGTTTAAAGGAATAGCAAACCATGAGACTGAATCTGTGCAAATGTAATTCATAATCAGCTTCTTACAAACAGAAGACACATGCTTACTGAAAATGCCCTTCTCAAGCTTGACACTCTCTTTCTGCAGTGGACAAGGGGAAAAGTGATGGCATTTATGTCAGAATAATTAACTTGGAACGTGCAGAGCACCAGCTTTTTGTAATTAACTGACACTTATCCAGCTTCCCTAGGAATTACCTAAGATTCCAAAGATAAATAGGTCAGTAGAAAACTACAGTGTTAGTTTCTGTATTGTTTCATGTTATAGCTTGAAAAGTTTCCTCACTTAGAGAAATGTTCTGTAGACTGCAGTCAGAAATCATATCTTTGCTATGGGGTCTTCTGGATTAGAAGGTTTCAGTGATATCTTTTACAGGGTTTTAGAGTAGCCATTCTTGTATTCTACTGCTCCCCCCTCCCCAGTGTTATAGGATTTCTTTTCCATAGGGGCTTGCTTTATTACAAATTTAAACAGTAACTTTGGCATATTCCTGGGAGACGAGTCTTCTGTTACATTTCTGGATGTAGACTCTAGGTTTTAAGAGTTGCAACGAGACCTATAGGAAATATAATGATGTGAAGAGCATGCAGCACCTTTGTAAGGGCAAAAGTGAAGTATTTTGTTTCTTGATGGCTGTGAGGTTAAAAATGAGAGTTAAAAGTGAATTAAAAAGTGGAAGAACAGTTTTTGGTGTATTGCAACGTTAGCACTTGAGGGGGGAAGGCAGAAAACACAGCAAATCAAAAACCAATGCACAGCTGTGGGATAGGCTTTGTTTATGTCTTTGTCAAGTGCAACATAAAATGGGTGGATTGAAAATTGCCCTAGGAGGCTGAGTTCTGATCTCTGTTAGTGTAACAACTGTTATTAGGCTCGAGTAGCCATGGGTAAATAATACTAGTTTTACTTCAGGTAAATTGTCCAGGATTAGGGTTGTGAAAATGAGGATCCTTATTCAGAAGTGCCAAAAGTTAAAGCTTGGTTTTGATATTGTGCTTTGAATATCAGGGAGATTACTGCCTTTTTTGTCTCAGATATTGTAACTGTTTACTCTATATTTATGGTTTTAAACAGAACACTAGAAATATGTAATTTTTGGCTGGTCTGTTTTTAATGTGTGTGTTTTTTAAGGATAAAATATGAGACTATCTGAATTTAAGATGGGGCAGCCAAGCTGATTTTACAAGAGACGGGACTTCCTGAGGGAAATGGAGGTCAAATATTACATCTAGGTATGAAAATGCTTTTCTTTTCAATAATATCTATTTATTCAATGGCTGTTTGGATTATTTTGTTTCTTGTATAACCAAAAATGATACAAATTTTATATTTGTCCAGAAGAGCTCTAGTGAAGTCTTGGTAATGATGACCAAATGCTCAAAGACTTCAGTGAGTCCTGAGTTCAATTCTCGTTTTCCTCATCTTCCTGTTCTCTTAGACAAAGAACAACTGTACATGAAAGACCAGTTAGTATTAAACAGTTCTTTTTGGCTTTTGGAGGACACTGTTGTAAAGGAAAAGGCTGAAAGATCAGGTGTCTGGCCAGCACAAATAGAAGCAGCTCCCTCGAATCCCTAGAAGAATCAACCCATCTGAAAATCAAACACCTACAGTCTATAATGTACACATTTTATAGTTTCCAACCAAACCAAGAAAGTGGAATTGAAACAGAAAAAAGTTAAGGAAACGCTGCTGTCCAGTGTAGATTTCTGTACTTCCAACTCTTCCTCTGTTTCAACTTTACACAGGGCCTTCTGGCTACTAAGTTACCAAGTCTTAAATGGATGTAAGAAGTCTGTCATCAGGGAGATAACCAGCAGTTATCTTTGGTGGATTTGCTGTTGCAGGTTGGCAGCTAAAATTGGATTACACGTTTGGACTGAACATCTAATGTCTAATGAGTTTCAAGGCTGAGATACTATTCAAAATTCAGTTTACAGATAAATTGCTAAGCTACTGAAGAGAGGTTTTGTCAGGGAGTAGATTGGTCTTTATCTGTCACTTCTACAGCTTGATTTGTAATCCAGAGTAACAGAAAATCATTCTCATTAAATAGGTACAAGGGGCGTCAATTAATTCTGTGATCTTAGCTGTCCTCTTAATGAACTTCATGTCATAAATCCACTTCACTGGTTGCTTTCTCCTGGGGAGATAGAAAAATACTTTATTAAAAATTACTTTTAGACTAACTTATCGGATTGGTTTCCAAAGAAAGTTTCAATCTGTCATGGCTTACAGCTGAAGTCTGACTAACACTGGGATTGATAGAGGTAGTGATACTTCTATGCAGGTTATTTTGAAACTGTCTAATCAGGAAATCCATCTCTGTGTACAATTTCATTTGAAGTTTCACAGCATATTCTGTTAATATGGGGGTTTTTTTATGCTTTTTAGCTTGGGGTCTTTGCCCTTCTTTCCACAAGCTTCATTGGCTGTTCAGAAGTTTATTTCAGGATTTTCTCCCAGTGTTTGTGTACTGTCCTTTCTGCCTTTCTCTTGAAGCTTTGTTGTTAGACAACTTGACCTTGAGCAGAAGATCGAGGTAGAGAGGTATAAACAGCTGCAGTTACTGGAACTGGGTGAAGGGGATGCTTAAATTTTAGAGAATGGAATGCGAGGGAGGCTGAAGATTCTGATTGCAGGATTAAGAAAGGAGTCTTGAGTTGCTTGTTCAAGGGAGTGAGCAAAAAACACTGTTTTTAGAGTAGTGTTTCTGTGTGTACTAGGGATGCTCTTCACTATAAGGGTGGTGAGACACTGAAAGAGGTTGTCCAGGGAAGCTGTGGATGCTCCATTGCTGGATGTGTTCAAGACCAGGTTGGGTGGGTCTTTGAGTGACCTGGTGTAGTGTGAGGCGTCCCTGCCAATTGGCAGGAGGGTTGATACAAGGTGATTTTTAGGGTCCCTTCCAGCCCAAACCATTCTATGATTCTGTTGAAATTCTTGGTAGAATTTGATTGCAATTGGTAAATATTTAAATAAATAAATAAATTTGGAGAGTTCAGAAACGCCTGTCATTTCTTGTGTACTAACAAGAGTCTCTTGTACCACTGATTCTTAGGACAGCTCAGTGTTCCAGTACTACACCTCCGTCACTAAGCGCTTGCACTCCGTGCTTGTCGGGGAGTTCTGCCGGGCGCGTTGCTCCGCGGCGGGACGCACAAGGCAGCGCGGCAGGGCCCGGAGCTGTCCGGTGCCGAACAGGCCCCGACCCCCGGAGC
>NW_008604520.1:0-6067 GCF_000691845.1 Merops nubicus | reverse complement strand
GGCGACCACGCGCGATTTATTCAGGGGGCCCGGCCCGCTCACACCCTCGCCGTGCCAGCCAGAGCCACGGCGTCCACAGCTCCGCCCGAGCCGCGGCCCCGCTCCCTGCGCTGCCAGCAGACATCACCAGTAAACAGAGTCCTGAGGTCAAATCTTGGTCCTGCAGAAGTGGAAGAGCTTAGCTGTGTGTTTAAATGGATTTCTTATTTAAAAAAGACTATTTTCTAACAATTTTTATTCTACTGAGACAGGATTTGGACTGACCTGATCAGAAGTGCCTTGTGAGACAGGATTTTTCCTGTCATTCTCAGGAAAGGAATCCTTGTTCTTGAAAAAAAAATGTTCGAAATATTGATGGGAATAATTCTAATTAAAACTAAATATGGCAGATGAATCATTCTATTCATGCCTTAAACACAGATACCAGTAAATTAATAATTAAAAATATTATTGCTGCAAGTAATAGCCAATGAAAAGTAGCTTTAGTGTAAGTAAAGAAAAAATTCACTTGTATATCATTGAAATTTTCTTTATAATTATCATTGACAGGATATGTATAGAAAGTTAACGTTTTATGGCATTACTAGAGACTTAAATTCACACTCCACTTAAAAGAATAAATGTATTTGGTATAAATGAGGTTCACCTACTCTTGATCTTTATGTATAAGCATTTCTATTTATTTTTTTAAAAGTCTTGATTGCAAAATTAAGTATTACACACAGTAAATCATAATAAAAGTGCTATTTACAAAGAATTCCAGTATGTTGATATTGTTGACTTCACAGGAGTAACAATGAAACCCTGCTGAATGCCTTTAAGCATTACTGGCTTCAAATTTCAAGACTGGCTAAAATTTTTTTGGTCAAAATAAGAATCACGGTAAAAGCCAAAAATGTCACCAAGAATTAAAATCGAAAATGTTAGTAAACAGCAACTGACTTATTCTGGTGAAATCAAGTCTAAGCTGACTATGTGTCTCATAGTAGGTCTTCCATGGGGGCAGTTCCAGGGATGCTCAATCTCACCCATGTGGGTGATCAGTTTTCTCATTTCCTGCACATTCAGTGCAGTTCCAATCATCACCTGCAAGTAAAGGGGAAAACAAAAAATATTTTTTTTCTCCATATTGACAGCTGACACAGGTAACAGCAATACTTCAGCTACTAAAGCAAATACTGTGCAAGGCATCAAAAGCATTAAGACCTCTAAGATGAACAGTAGACAAAATAACAGCTAAGTATGTTGTAAGTGCACTAGTTTGAAATAAAATTAAAAAAACTAAAAAATTTTTTCCAAGTTACATTGGACAAAGTTACAGGGAACAAAATGAAGGATATTAGCAGTTGACACTCAGTAGTAAATAAACTTCCTCTGCAATATATAGATAGATACAGCCACCTAAAATACAACAGAAAATATGGTATTTCAAAGTAAGCATCGAGTGCTGTACTTACAGACTTCCTGCAGGCTCGAGAAGCGAACATCTGTCTGACCCTGGAGGGCCTACACATGACTCCAGGGCAGTCACTTAACATGAAGATCAGCTCATCTATGTCTTGTGGACCAAAAGTCCAGTTTTTGCTTGTTGGCAACGATATTAATTTAACTCTCTGAGTTACAGGAGCTGAAAGATTTGCAATAATTAATAAAAAAAAACCCCAAAGCATTACAGGAAATTACCTATTCTTGAGAGAAAAACTGAGAAACTGCTTTGATACATTAATATGATGTGACCTACCTATATGCAAAAGTTTAAGTTTAGTCTTTTGATCAATGTTATTAACTAACCATAGAGCTGATACCTTTCTAACATTAACAAAAAAAAAAAAAATTGCTTGTAAACTTGACAGCAGATAGATCTAAATTCTGACAAACCCTTCAATTTCCAAGGACAAATGGTTTATTAAGTTATTTTGAAGTTATGTGACTACAAAATAATTAAGGATTTTTGTTGATAAGAGATTGATAATTTGGATTTTAGGCAAAGATTGGAGATTCTGGAATATGGAAAAAGTCTGTAGTGACTTCCTTAACAGCATTAACCCTGTTGGGACCTGCAAGTGTTACTAATATAACAAAAGGACTTTCATGTAAGACATCCAGAAAATACACATCTAGCCACACAGTGAAACGGTGACTCCAAAGGGTGTACAGAAACTTCCATAAAAATCTGGTAAGATAAATACTCTACAATGTTCTGTTAAATAGTGCAAAGGAACCACAGAATCATAAGTCTTAAAAAATAAACAAACTATATACTATACTGCAAATTATTCCAAATTTTCTGATAACTACCCAAGGAGAATTTTACATAACAAATGAAACTGTTGAACTTTATTACTTCTGGTAATTCTGGCCCAAACTCACCATTTTCATTTATGACAAAATCAAACCCATTTTTTCTGAATATTTCCAGGTTTTCAATCAATACAGTTTCATTCACAGCTGTTAAATGGAGATTCTGAGGCCTGAAGGAGACATAAAAATATCATATTTTATAGGTACCTAATCCAGACCAATTAAGACAACTTTCAGAAGCAATCCAGATACTGATACAGAGATCTATTAAAATGTTTCACTCTGATTTATTTAAAAAATAGCCCTCCCTACTGAATAGGTGACTTCCAAGTGTTGTCATTTGGGCAGCAGTCCTTGCTGCAAAGGCAGCCTCCAATATCCTCACTGTGCGACTGTGCTTACCAAACCCTGGGTTGCCTCATAAACCACTGTGAAATCTCTTTGGCCACTGATTTGCTCCATAGCTACTGTTTATTTTTCATGTGGAGACCGACTCTTTAAAACGCAGAAAGACAACTTTTTTTTTCAGTGTTTTGAAAGTGTGAAGTGCTACATAAATATAATCATAGATACCCTTCAAAAACACTGAATTAAACTTTGTTACTTATTATTATTATTATTATTATTGTTGTTGTTAAAACACTGAAAGTACTTACGCTATCAGCTTCTGACCTTGAAGAACAGTGTGTTGTTGTAACATCTCAAAGTTGTACTTCTCATCAGTAGCATGTTGGTCGATTATGAAAAGATCAGAATTCAGCTTCACTATTATAAACCCTAAATTGAACTGGCCAATGATTTCCATTTTTGCAAACATTTCTTTACTGTATACAGAAAATAAAAACAGATTATAAATTATACTTCATCAGAGATCATGTTACATTGTAAAACTTAAGAATATCTTCTTCTCCCCTGAAGAACGTACTTTACGTTACAAGAAAAAAAAAAAAAACAAATCTCATCTAAGCAGGATATGAATGTGAAAAAGTAGTTATCTGGAATCTGCCAACAACTGATGAGGCCATTTCCAGCAGAACACAATCCATCATTAAGACAGGAATCATTCAGGATTCCCCCATTTTAAATACAGCCACTGGTGGTGATGAAATTATGAAGAGGCAGTACGGCAATGGTCCCAAACAAGTAACACCGAAGGTAGGCAGTTTTGAAGTCAGGTAGCTGACATATTTGCCTTCTTTTTTGCAATTACAAGGCTTTTCTAACATTTTCTAAAATCCAAAATTAATAAATCTATTATGTTTGTGGCCTTTCTAATGTCTTTTTCCACATTCTGTTTGCACTTAATTCAAAGAGCTGCTCTGTCAGGTAGAATAACTTGTCATACAGACATTTTAATGGCCTAAGTTAAATAAAAGACACATCCAAAACTAACAGTTAGATGTAAGCCTCCTGCCTACCCCCCAAGACAGGTCTTACATTTTTCCTTAACTGTTTTTATAAATTAACGAATACAATATGTTAAGAAGGTGAAAAATACCTGATTTCTTTTCTTAATTCATCTTCTGCTACTTTATTTTCTCCAGGACTGATTTTTGCTTTAAATCGTCTGTAATTTTGTGTTTCTGTACTCTTCTGTTGTTGCTGAATTATCTTTTTATATTTTTCTGCTAAAACCTGCATAGAAAATTCAATCGGCACGGTTTTCTTTTTAACTTCCACCAATACATCAACACTTGGCAGACAGTTCCTACTGTTCTTCACTTCAGGACATTTATCTGCCTTGAAGTCATCTGCTTCACTTTTAAAGCTTCTGCTTTTAAAACATTTTACTCGTTGGGAAGAACCACGGGCTGTTTGAGATAACTTATTTTGATTACTCCAGCCTTTCACTTGATTTAACTTATGTTCAGTGTCCAAGACCTGAACATCACATTCCAACAACTTCTCACTACATCCAACAGTTTCAAGACATTCATTTTGAAGTCGTTCTTCTGAGCTACAGAATTCTTCTTCAGGAGGATTAATTACACGTTCACTATTGACACAGCTCCCAGCTTCTGGTGTACTACATCCAGCATCCGACTCAGAAGTGCTACAGAATCCAGAATCTGCATTATCTTCTAATTTTCTCAAATATCTGCTTGGAATTGACATCTTGGAGTCAATCTTATGACCACTCTCAGACTTCTTAGTCAATCCAGCCTTTTGAGTCTTTATAGTACTCCAAGTGGTATCAAGTGGCATTTGTCTAGGGGTGCTGTGCTGCTGCTTTACCCTTTTAGGGCTTTGAAAATTACTCTCTGGCATTTGGTGAAGAGAGAATGACTCCCTTAATCTGGCAAGAGTCATTACTCTCTTTCCTTCACCACCTGGATTTTCAGTCTGAGAGTCAGACATTGTTTCTTCCTGAGGCTTTTCTGTATCTTCAGGAAGTGTCTTCTTCAAGTTGCCTAATAAAAACAGAATAAAGATTCTAAGTTACGGGGAAACATGAATGAGATTATGTATTTCACTAATGGAATGAAAAGAGAGGTATAAAACCAGCAAAATCCACAAAGGAGCCCTTATGCTTCAGCCAGCGATGAAGTATGGGGCTGAAACAAAATGACACCCAACAGACAAGCAGTTATATCTTTAAGAAACTGAATGGTACTTGTGTGAGTGAATTTGTCACCTCTTTTTAAACTGGAACAGCAATCAGTCCAATCAGCACGTTTATTTATATTATCAAAAGAGTTTAATGACTGAGTGACAATGAAAAGTGAATTGCTTTTACACGCTAATAG
Source organism: Merops nubicus (assembly GCF_000691845.1). NCBI lineage: Eukaryota > Metazoa > Chordata > Aves > Coraciiformes > Meropidae > Merops > Merops nubicus. The sequence goes on along the minus strand of NW_008604520.1, from coordinate 1,019 downwards.
TCACTACAAAAGTCCACCGGCAAGCTGTTAAGGAGCTAGCACAGGAGATACTTGTAATAGAGGAGATTTGTAAGCAATTCGAGGATTCCAACCTCTTAAATTGTCAGTCCAACATGTATTTTACCAAAGATTAATTTAAAATTACAGTAAGAATCACGCTACAACTGATTCTATTCATCAGTAAAAAACAAAATTAGAAGAGGTTCTGTTGAAAGAAATGAGGATGAGCCTTTGTTGACACAAGAAAGTAATTTTGAAAGATTATAGAGTCAGAAGAGAATCAATAATTTCTGTAGTTCTCATAAAAGAATCAAAATTCAATAAATTTGTACTCAAATTTCAGATCTTATTTGAGACCTTAACCATTTTTTCTCAAGTTAAATAAAGGAAACGCAGATCTCTTCCAAAACACTGGAAGAAATTTTTTTCAAGCATTAACAATTAATTTGTTTGTTTTTTTTTTTCCCCCCATAAAGTTGACTGTCAATCATGTTGTGCTAGTATGCATAATTTCCATAACTTTGAGTCCTCCTTTATTATTTTATAACATTCAATATTCTATATTTTAAAAAAATTGATATTTTGTATTTGACATACATTCTATAACAATCTTTCAATGTAAGGAAAAGGTGAAACGTCTGCCCTGAAAGATATACCAATTAACAGCCAGGCATTTTTGGGGGGAGGGTTGAAAAGCGCATTTTCCCATTTTCAATTTTCAACCATTTATCGCACACAGAACTTTCACATTGTGTCCTACCTGCAATGTCCAGAAGTTTCTGATTGACATTCAGTTTGTTAACATCACTACCAAACATCTCCATCAGAGAAGTTTTTAAAATTGCTAGTAAAAGCTTTTCCTCCTGGAGTAAAATTTGCCTTTTGTCTGGAGTAACATTGATGTCAATACACTCTACGGAAGAAGAAAAGCCACCATATTACAAATGAAAAAGAAAAGAAAAATTCCACCCTTGGAAAGTTTTCTGCCCTTTCACTCTCAATTTTTAATTATTTATTTA
>NW_008604519.1:0-1144 GCF_000691845.1 Merops nubicus | reverse complement strand
ACGGGCACCCCGCTCCCCTCCCGCGCTGCCGCCGCCGGGCAGCCCGCGCTGCTCAGTGCCGCTCCCAGCCTTGTCCACGGCCAGACACCGAGTGAAACAAAAGCGAATTCCCTGGCAGAGGAAGGTGCCATTTTTTACAGCTCGGATGAACGAGGAAGTATTTTTTGATCTCTTAAAAATCCTGAATATTATCTGACAGTTTATCTTGTTTCTCCGCATCCGTGTCTTTGCGGCAACGCCAGCTCATTTACATGTGTATTGCGCCTGCCTCCACGGGTGCTGAGGTCAATTGAAACTCAAGAAAAGAGGAGAAATTTATGCAAAACTGTTGATTGCATTTGTATGTAATGAAATCATCCAATATTCATCTGACTATAGACTCTAATCTGAAAGGAGAAGTGAAGGACATAAGAGTCACTGGAAAGCAATAATGAGCTTCTGTAGTGATTAAAAAAGCACTTGAGCTTTCTGAAAATCCAGCCAGAAATCGTGTCTAATCAACACGGAATATAGGAGGCAGAGATTACATTGATACATTTTGCAAAGCTCACTGTTGAAAATGTATGCGAGCTGTAAACTCTGACATGCCATCCATGGTCTGTTTTATACAAATCCGGGCGGCACACAATCAGCGCCCGGGCTCGTCCCTGGCACAAAGCAATCTCCGTGTCTCTGCTCGATGACTCACAAGGAGTGCAATCACATCTATTTTGAAGAGCAATGTTGGTTTTTAACTGTGTCGAGAGCTTCCAGCTTCCTCAGAGTTTTTCCTTCCTTTTGCTTCGGCTTCGCGCTCCCCGCACCCGCCGGCCTCGGTCCGGGAGGTGGCAGGGGGCTGGTGCCCCCCCCTGTCCCCACCACAGCCCCTTGGTGAGGCTGCCCCGGCTCAGGGGCTCCAGGCAGAGCCCAGTGTGGCTGTTCAGGTGGTGCTGAGGACCGGTGAGGGTCCCTGCCTGGGGTGCAATGTGGGGGACGGGCACAGGGGTACAGCTTGTGCTGGGAGAGTGACCCCCTCGGGCACCACCGCCCCACCAGGCCAGGGCAGCGCTCGCCGGGTGGGAACCCGAAGGTGCCCCAGATGTGTGTGTGTTGGGAGAGGGCCCTGGGCGAGCGTGGCAAGGTGTGGAGAGCCCAGGGCGTGGCT
>NW_008604518.1:0-1622 GCF_000691845.1 Merops nubicus | reverse complement strand
GCTGTGCCAGGCTCCAGCGCCCCCCACGCGGAGCCCTCTGAGCTCAGCCCCGTGGCAACGACGCTGCCTTTTATTTACTCATTAGTAGTCTCATTACTACTGCAGGTACTGGCTTTATGAAAGGTAACAGCTCATTAAGCCAAAACGCCAATTACTGAAAAAATATAACGCACTTTCAAGATTTTTTTACTTTTTATGTCGTTGGATTAACACCAATTTAAACATTACTGTAATGCAATATACAATTTTGTGCAGACTGATTTCTATGCCAGCTGCTAATAAAATGTCTCAGCTCTAAATGATCACTCAGATGCTGTTAGATAAAGTGGTATAAATATGTTTGAAAACGGATTTAGCTTCTTGCACAAGACACCTAAGAATGACACGTTTTGTTTAATATCTCAGCTAATGTAGTTCTAAAAGCTGAATCAACCACCAGTTCAGACTACTACATTTGCTGCAGGAGATTAATGAAAACTTTATATTTTGCTGGAATTTTAATAATGGGAAGATGAGATGATGGAATTTTAGTACAGGTCTTAAAGATCCAGCAGAGCAGCCTAAGAACCTGTCAGATTTTTTGGAATTACTTTTGTTCAAGACTTGCATGGTTGGAGCAGCCTCAACACTGACGCCTCCTGCACTGACGTCCCCCCTGGGGACCTTCATTCCCACCCTGTTCGGGGACCTCAGCTCACAGGGGAGCTGTGGTGAGTTTCCATGGTCGGGTCCTAACGACAAGGGGACAGTTTGCCAGGACAGGGCACGACTCCCACGGAGGAAACCCCTGCATTGCCTCGGACACATACTGCTGATGCAGAAGCAGGCTCCCTCTTAACACAGTCCCTTAGAGCTGCAGCAGATGCTGCTTGGCATGCTTCCACATGGCAAACTGTCGGGTGGTGGCCACAAGCAGGACAAATGTAGGCGAGAGAGAAGGAAAACCCCACCTGAGGATGGAGCGTTCCTCCTGCTGCTGAAAGCGTTCCCTTCTCCATCTGTTAATTCAGTAACAAATGTCACTGCTTATGATAAATACCTTTAATGTCTGCATCAAAATAAGGTTAGACTTTGCTATTAAACAAGTCAAAATACATCCTGAGAGCATAAAGCAGGAGCTTCACATTTCACAGGGATTAGCTGCACAAGTGTCCACCCTGCCCGCAGGGAGCAGGCGATGCCCGCTCCTCGGCTCCTGTACCACAGCCTCCCAACACCCCACTGGGGATCGTCCTCTGGGGAATGGGGACAGCAAAGGGTTAACCTGCAAATTGAGCCGTGCCATTCAACTTGAAAGAATTCCAAAAATCAAGTGAAACAGTCTACATGTGAATTTATGCAGAGCCATCTTAACGTTGCCACCACTCTATGCTGCAGAATGACAAGATAAATTGTAATGGCTCCTTCAGAGACATTACAATGTATTTTGTCAAAGACCCCTGTGTTAATGTCTCTATACTATGGATTATCATAATGTATCATGTCAAACCTCACGCTGCAGTACTTCAAAGATACACCAAGATATGTCAAACTTTTTGGTGCACTTAGAAGCGCTGTGAAACGCTGTGGCACGGCAGCGCCTGAGAGCCAAGCAGAGGGGTGGCACCGGCACCGCAGCCCCC
>NW_008604517.1:0-16122 GCF_000691845.1 Merops nubicus | reverse complement strand
GGAACTGCCGCCCGGGGCCTCCCCGCGCCCGGCCCGGCCTTAGCGCCGCCTTCCCGGCAAGACCGTTTCACCTCATCTGTCCGAAAGTAATGCCGCGTGAAACAACAGCACACGCAGTGGTTCTCCTTTATTGATTTATTTTATGCTAAGAACACTGCTTTCTTCTGTACGGAAGCTACTGAGGACCCAACATGTCTTTAGGCTTCACCCACTGATCGAACTGGTCTGACGTAAGGAACCCCAGCTTTATAGCAGCTTCTTTTAAAGTCGTCCCTTCTTTGTGGGCCGTTTTGGCAATCTTGGCTGCTTTATCATACCCTGTAACAAAACAAAACGGGACAAGTTTCGCATTTGCAGTTTCAGAAGATTTGGTAAGAGGTGAGAAACAAGCCAGATGCTTGGCCCTTGCAGAATTTCCTAGACGTTGCTATGAGTGCTGAACTCAGTCTGCAGTCAATGCACACACCAGATGTCCACTCCAGCTCCTTCCTTAAAGTGAAAGCAAATGCTGTTACTCTGGTCTTAACGCATTTAGATCAAAGTTTTATGTGACTTTCCCCTTTAAAAAAAAAAAAAAAGTCTCATTGTAATATTTCACTTTTCGCTATTAGCACTCAAATGAAGATGATGATTACACAAATTCTCCCAATCTCCTTTTTTTTCTGACTCTTGACACAATTGTTTTTATAATGCACTGGTATGGCTACTGCAAGGACACATCTTTTTCACCTGAAATACTAAACTGGTGATGTTAAAGTCAATTAACTTTTGGCCTGAGCCATGAATTGGTTTCTTAGTCATCATTACAATACAAATAATGTCTGCAAAATAAGGTTACCACAAAATGTTTCAGTATAGTGTTTTCAGAAATCTCCTGAATTTTAAACCTACCTATATGTGGGTTCAGGGCTGTTACCAACATCAGAGATTCACTCATTAGTTTGTTGATCCTGTCGGTATTGGCTTGGATTCCAACTACGCAGTTGTCAGTAAAAGAAACACAAACATCTCCAAGAAGTCTTGCAGAGTTTAAAACATTTTTAATCTAACAAGAGAAGAAATACCATCTATTACATTCAGGCATTAAAAGTTGGAGAGTCTGGCACATTAGTTCATAACCAGTGCCCCCCATTGCAATATGAACTTCTTTAATGGACTCTTTGTAGAAAAGGAGTAGAGGGAAGAGTTCACCCTCCTCCTTCAGCAGGGTACATTTTCAGGTGTCTAGCTCAGCCACTCCTGTTTAAAGGAACTTGTGAGAAGCATTCAGCAGCAGAACTCCTCTTGAATAAAGACAACCACAGTTAAGTATAATAATTTTGTTACAGCAGAAGTTCACAAGTAACCAAGTAAAAAAATACATGAAGTCATTTGATTCATTGCCATTTCCCCCCTCGGGTACCAGTCAAGAGAAAACACCTAAAAACATAAAGTACAATAATGTCTGGCACTAGTCCTCTCCTTTGACAATCTGTAACATGCCATTCTTCTTTCTTCTGGAGAAGTGTCTGTTTCTGAAAAATTTATATTCTGATACCTACATCTCCTGGCTGTTGATTATGATTTTTTTTTTCCCTCTTCAAAACCAGATATTACATGCTCAGAAGAAATATGTTCAGATTGGTGGGAAAAAAACATTACCCTCAGCAGATGCAGTAAGGAAGAGACAAACACTGATTTTATAATCAAGTTTCAATTTTCTTTCAATCATTTCTAACTAAAATGCAGTCTTAGTCAGTATAGGCTGTGCAGAAAAATAATATAGCACATGCTGCTTCCTTTGTGCCTTAATTCTAACAACAAGAAAAAAATCAAAAAACTTTCCTTTTATTTCTATTTAGTATTAGCATCTTTTCTTCAAGTCAGCTTAATTCTTTTGAAACTATCATCCCTAGCCTAACCTCTGTGCTATTCCTTCAACATCCTATACATGGTTCTCCACAATCTTCTGATTTGATGCTTTTGTTTATATTCTTTTCCTCAATTTCTCCTCTGTTTATTTTTCCTTCTTGGTTTTGAGAAAAAAAAAAAGGCAGATAGCCCAAAGAAGAAATAAAGAACTATGACTTGGTGTGAAAAATCTAAATTTCTGTACAAGGTCATTTGTAATACTCAAGTAACTTTATTTTTTTTAATTAAATATACAGAAGCAGCAGTATGTATCTTGGTATATACTGCTTACACTGTAGAATGCAGACATTTTAGTTAAGGTCTAAGACTAATAATTTAAAATTTTGCATGACTCACCTGCCAAAAGCACTTCATCCTTTGGTATTAAGTAGTAACAGAAATTACTAACAGATAGTTACTACAGAAAAAAAAAAATCCTGATTTTTAGCTAAAATACAAAAAAAATATAGTCTCAGATTGTGTTCCTGTCTCCCTTTTGTCTTACACTGATGACAAGCATACACCATTAAGGTAAAAGCTTATCGGCATTAGATAGTTTCACATAAAAATGATTGCCAGTTCCTTGTCAAACTAACAATGACTTACCATACAAAAGAATAACATCTGTTCTTGCCTTTTATCAGCTTTTCTGTTGCTTGTACTGATCAAATATTCACTGAGAGTTTTCTCCCCACGAGTTACCTGATTGTACAAACAATGATTTCAGAAGACCTCCACATTTAAAACTTCATGAGCTTACCATCATGGGCTTGAACACATTCAGTTCAAAGTGTCCATTGCTACCTCCTACAGTAACAGCAACATGGTTTCCCATAACTTGGGCTGCCACCATGGTTACAGCTTCACATTGGGTAGGGTTCACTTTTCCTGGTTGTGGAAGGGAGAGAAAAATGTTACCAAAAAACAAAACCCAAAACCAAATGAAAACTCACAATCAAAAACCAGTAGTTTCCTTATTTACTAGATCACATTCAACAGATGTTTTGTAGGAGGTAACATGTCTTACACATCTGTATCTGTGCACCACAGAAAAGAATTAATTTCCATAAATGCTATCAAGTTGACAGTACTATTCCTGTAGCGCAGCGAGGGTTGTTGGAGCAGCTGTGGTTGCTTTAGCAGTCTACCAAGACTTTGAGAGCTGGACCAAATGAGCATGAGCTAAGCAGCTCTTAATTACCACAGTTCTTAGCAGTCAAAAAATTATGACCTGTCTTTACTCCTGCAAGTAAGCATTTCTGGTAAATCACTACCAGATCTCAGTCAACTGAAAAAAAAAAGTATTAATAATGTTAGAATCACCTGGTAATTAATACACTATGTTTACTTTGTCAGAAATAATAAATAAATAAATAAACAGATAAGTAAATAAATAAATAAACTGGAGTGTCCTCCAAGTTTTATGGTTGATTTCACTTCTAGAAATAATCCTAAGAATATTATCTTCTTTTTTTAAGCCAAATATGCTCACAACCTCAGGATAACTTTGGATATAACAATATCCATATATAAACACCTTTTTAGGAGAGGCAAATAATGATTACTAATATAATTCATTCCTTTCTTATCCTCCCATACAACTGTGTCATTGCAGAAGGGAAAATGTCAGTACCTAACACTAACCATGCTAGGAAGTAATGACAGAAGGCAATTTACGCCAAGATATTGCTACAATTCACAGATTAGATGATTTAAAGCTTGTTTCATAAAAGCCTTACTTAAAAATTGTAGAGATCTTGCAATCCCAGAAGACTTTGAGCAGTATGCCTGTATTGATAAAGTCATATATTTAAAGACAGTACTTTCCCCTACATCCATCACACAGCTATGCAAGATTTTTGTGAGCACAGATTTTAGTGAAATATGACAGAAGATAAAAACTGACAAAAATGTTGAATCATGGACTTAATGACTGTGTGTGGCTGTGGCTGGTAAATCCCTGTGAAGAGTCAGTGGTCCAGAACAGAAGCAGCAGGGGTCTTCCTCTGTACCTGGCATGATGCTGCTTCCCGGTTCGTTCTCGGGCAGGATGAGCTCCCCGAGCCCCGAGCGTGGCCCCGAGCCCAGGAAGCGAATGTCGTTGGCGATCTTCATCAGGCTGCAGGCCACGGTGTTCATGGCACCACTCAGCTCCACCAGGGCGTCGTGAGCCGCCAGCGCCTCGAACTTGTTGGGGGCCGTGACGAAAGGCAAACCTACGGGGGGACAAACAGCAAACCACTGAGGCACTGCCTTGCAGACGTAAACCAGGTACTCAAACACACATTCAGCTTAATTTAAAAAAGATCACTAGCACTGTAAGACCACCTTTCCTCTCTAGTCCTTGTCTCACAAACTTATTTCTTAAATAGGTTAAATTCAATATAAAAGATACAACAAAAGTCATTAAAATACAGAAGAATGTGAAGTTGAGTCTACCCACTACAAAAGTACCAATTTCAAGCTTTCATACTGTGTTGCATACTAAGCATTGCTTACTAAGCACCACAGTATTTTGTGAATGACAACCATCTCCTACAAGATAGCCCAAACTTATGTAATTCTTCCATTAAATCAAATTAGATTCTTTAGATTGTCAATTCCTGTGATGCTTTCTCTCAGTTATGCAAACAGAGATTTCTGCAGTGCCATGCAGACATTAGGATAAATAAAAAGTAATCGCAGTGGAATTAGCTACTTAAGAAAGAGAAAAAAAAAAGATGCATCCAAGCATCAGCACTGGAAGGAACAACAAACCAGACAGAACGTGGGAGGGCTGAGTCAGCCTCAAGGATTCCTGAAGCTGCCGCCAACAGCAAGAGCACAGGAGTGATGGAAGCACCAGCTCAGTTTACGTTAGTTAAACGCCCGAGATTTAAGGCTAGGTTCTGTAACAAAAAAACACTTCTGCAGGGCTTTGCCCTGGAAGAAAAGCCTCAGCAGAACTTGATTAGTGGTAATGTACGTGGCTAAGGATGTGTTCAGGAATGCTGACTGCAGGCTGGACTTCTGCCCCACAAGGCTACTGGTCTGGGCTTACACGGCCATTTCAAACATGAGGAGCATGACACCATTTGCTAGAGAAAACAGCAGAATTCCTACTGTTTTGCAGTTCTGCTAAACACCAAAACCCACCCACTTTGCAAGCTGCCTTCTCAGTTGCAGAAAATTCAAAAAATTCCAAAATTTCCTTTTTGCCCTTGCTAATAAACTTCCCCTATCAGAACAAGTGGAACTTCTGCAGTCTGCCCTACCTGTTTAAACTCGTATAGCCTGCCCATGTGGAACACCTAACAAGCATTAAGGGGGGAGGACTTCCTCACACCACCAATGGCTTCTTTAAGCTCCAAAACAAGCCCTGTACTGCTTTTCAGCAGCTATGGCTTATGACAAGTTACTTCCTTCTCAGGGTAGAAGGAAGTCTTGATCCTCTACAAGACAGTGAATAACAGATCCATTAAAAGAAAATCCTGTTGATAAGGAGTTTCAGATAGTAAATCAAATTTAAATGACATGTACACGTCCATTTTGGAGGCATTTAAAAAACTGATGCTGTGACACAGAAGATCTTGTTTACAGACAAAAAAAATCAATGGCTCTGTAAATTAAGTTTTAAGATTATAAATACAGTATAAAAAAAAACTCAGACAGCTTTTACTCTTCCATGTGAAAAAATGTAATGGCTTTGGGTGGGTGTTTTCCCTTCTTTTGTTCCAAGTCGCTGTAGATCTAGAGAGCCAGAGGAGCAAAGATGAATACAGAAGCATTACAGCTGGGCTAATAATAGAAGGCTGAAACTGTATCCATCTCCAACAAGCCTTGCTAAGAAAAAACAGTAATTTCAGTCACTTTCAATGCCCTGAGTATGATTATAAAAATACACTGCATGTAAAATCCTAAGCATAAGCATATAGCACACGGCATTAACAGAGTTTCATGTTAAAATACAAATAGCGTTTGAGCTTATGAGAATTATGGAAACCGAAACCTTTCCTATACTGCTTTACTGGTAACTCTGAAATATCGTTCCTCACCCGTCAGTTCAGCCACTTTAGCAGCAACTTTCTCAGCAAAGCCAATTCTGGTGTTTAATCCTGTACCAACTGCGGTGCCACCAGCCGCCAGCTGATACACTCTTGGCATGGTTGACTCAATCCTAGCCACACCGTATTTAATTTGTTGCACATAGCCACTAAATTCCTTTGAAAGAAAGGAGGACAAAACAAAGGAACAAAGACAACAACCATGAATAAGCATCTAGAATTATTGAGATTTTTAACGTGATTGGACTAATTTCTTTAAATATATGAAGGCACCACATTTCACAGAGAAGCCAAATCTTAGCATGTTTTCATTAAGAGGCAAAATTTACAATATTAGAATGTTGCTCTCACAGTGAGAACAATTGCACATAAACCCAACCTGCATGTAAAATAAATAAATGAATAAATATATTCACATTGCATTTTTTTCTTGCCTTTTACAGAACCGTAGGATAGTTCGGGTTGGAAGGGACCTTTAAAGGTCATCTAGTCCAACAGCCCCTGCAGTGAGCAGGGATCTTCAACTAGATCACGTTGCTCAGAACCCCATCCAACCTGACTTTGAATGTTTCCAGTGATGGGGCTTCTACCACTTCGCTGGGCAACCTCTTCTAGTGTTTCACCACCCTCACTGTGAGAAATGTCTTCCTTCTCCCTAGTCTACATCTACCCTCTTTCAGTTTAAAACAATTACCCTTTGTCCTGTTGCAATGGCCCTTCTAAAAAGATTGTTCCCATCTCCCTTACAGGCCCCCTTGAAGCACTGAAAAGCGACAGTAAGGTCTCCCCAGAGCCCTCTGTTCTACAGGCTGACAACCCCAACCCTTGTCCTCAACCCTCCTCAGTTGTGCACTTGGCAGGATCTGAATGCAAAATAAATCATCTCTCAGATTAAATTAATGTTCTCAAGGTACAATCAGAAAAATGGATCCTGGTTTTTCTCACTAAATTTTAGTTAGAAAAAAACCCACCTGTGCATTCTTGGAAAAATACCACGAATTTTACATGGATTTTTATCAGTTCAGTTGAAATTAATTCATTACCAGATTACATTAATATAACCCATTCTTGACAACATGATAACAGATTTGCTATCATATAAACATATATATACACACACAAGATCATACATTGAAGATTTTCATTCAAAATACTTAGCAGCCTTATGTGTTGGCAGAACCTCATCTATCTGAGTTTACAGATTACAAACTAACTACCTTCTTCCAACGTCAGTGTAATAGAAGTATCACATCATGTTATTTGGTAATGGATCATGGCTGTAAAATAATTTATATTTTACTACTGTTAGAAGTAAAACATACACGGAAAAAATTAAGTTAATTTATGATGCAATAATTAGAGTACAGCACCCAGCAAACTCCAACAAATACGAAAACACTCCAGATGAGATTCATCCAGTTTCCTATTACTTCTCTTAAGGTATCAGCTTAATTTAGGCCTCCTCAAGTTTGTCTTGGATTCCTCCAATATATTTAGAAGAATTTTCCAAACAAACACATAATTTTTTTTTTTTTTTTTTTTTTTTTTACCTGTCCAAGGGTAAGTGGAACAGCATCTTGTGTATGAGTGCGCCCGATTTTTATGATTTGGGAAAACTCTTTGGATTTCGCCTCAAGTGCATTCTGTAGCTTCTTTAGTCCAGGTAACAACACTTCATGCACCTCCTGGGCAGCAGCAATGTGCATTGCCGTTGGGAAAGTGTCATTTGAACTCTGGGAAGGAAGTTCCAAGAAATTTATTTACAAGCTTTTCTCACCATTGCTTCTGTAGGATGTACATGTAGGGCTTTATTCTCTTTATTTTGTAAAGAAGAAACTAAACTAAGAGTAAGCAGCTTATCATTGTTCCACAAGGAAATCTGCAGGAATAATCAAAACTTCCAAATTTTAGTCCAGCACCTTATCAATAAAATCAACTTTTTATCACTCTACCCACAGGAAGTTAAATTGAGTGGATTGTTCACAGCAACACCGGGACAACAATAACAAAACAATTACTATAATAGTTATGAGAGATGGGTAGCAAACTGATGATGATTTTAAAGGGACTGCAGGTGACTTTGAAAGACCTATGTGTTGTTTTGATAATGTTAAATCCACAGTTCCCAAGACACTGAGTAAGCACGAAGGATCAGGAAGGGATACAACCAAGTCAGTGGCTTAAACTTCAGCTAATTTGAGGGAAATATTAAGAGTGAAGTATAATAAAAATGTCTAACATGGTCCTTGGGGGAAAAAAAAAATAAATGGATGTTTCATTTGCCAGTTACAGGAGTTCAACCACTTTACTATTCTTTCTACATGCTTTATGCAATGTGTTACTGAGATAATAGTTACAAGTATCCAACTTTTAGAGCCTGGATCTATATTTAACTTCTTTAAGACTGGAGTCGCAGTGGTTGTCACAAGGCCACCTCTACCTACTACACTATGTAGAAATTATCTGTCATGAATGAGTTCAAAGTTTTTAATTAGGAAGCTCACACTGTCACTGACAAAAACTTTGAAGTTCATTTAAACTGAATAACAGAAAATTACTGCTAAAGGTGTACAGCAGCCTCCTTTAAAAAAAAAAATCTAAACTGTGGCTATAACAGAATACAAAATTCACAATTCAAAAAAAAGCCAACAACTTTTGATATTAAAAGAAGTATAATACAAGTGTAATGACCTGGCTTTTGTTAACGTGATCATTCGGATGCACTGGGCTTTTGCTCCCCAGTTTGCCCCCCATTATCTCAATGGCTCTATTGCTGATCACTTCATTGACATTCATATTGGTTTGAGTTCCAGATCCAGTCTGCCACACCACCAATGGAAAGTGATCATTTAACTTTCCTTCAGTCACCTATAACGGAAAGAGAGAAAAGCTGTTTGATTGGAACAAAAAGAAATAAAAAGCATACACCTGAGCATTTTATAGCTATGACTAAAGTCGTGTTCTCCCTTGCATTTGTAAATCTACATATAACAATTGTGAATCTGTACCAGAATAATTAAGAGTTTGACATAATACCACATAATAAAAGGGAAAAAAACTTCTGCTATGCTTTTTGAAGATGATGAATTCTGAAATACATAGAAATATATAATTTGATTTCATGTTCTGCAGTCATAGGAAAGACTTTTAAAAGGTGTTTTAGGTCCTATCTTCTCTTTCGCAAACAACGCAGATGGTTTTGTAAGTCAAAAAACATCATCCTCTTCCCAAATGTTAAAGCAATTTTGATTCTATAAACCTCCAGGGTAGGACTAGAGGTAGTACATGCTCGTTCTCCCTTCCACAGTTACTTGCTCAGATTAGTAAGATCTCTCAGGCAAGTGAAATGTCTTGAGTAGCTTCTCAATCAGGGCACATAAGGTGCTTCAGGGCACTGATTCACTGTTGAGTGTCTCCTTCAGTTATGACCACCCTTTGGGTGTCAGAAATGTCAGCTTTCAGACAGTGCTTATCTGTTTACAAACCCCTCACCAGAGCATTGCTTTCTCCTAGGAAATCAAGCTCAATAGCTGCATAGCTTCTTCACAAACACAACTACACAACAATTTGAATTCAAGGCATTCCGAGTCCATTCTTTATGGGAAACAGTCTCCCAGAAGAGATGTTTTGCCCAAAGATCATCTGTCATGCACATGCAGTACATGATATTTGTATAACTGGACTCTGAAATTTCTCAAGACATAAAATTCTTACAGGGAAGTTCCAGACATCTTACACCTGTAGACATTAGATTTGGCATCAACAAAAGGAGCTGGCAGATGGTTGCTGGTATCAAACACCTTCTGCCTGTACACATTTTGCCCAGTACTGCCCCAGACCTACCTGGCTTTAAACTGAGAAGTGCCTAAAAAGGACTTGTGACTGTCTTTTACTGCACCTCAACTGGAACCATGTTAAACAAGTACAAGAACCATGTGGATTTAAGAAGATTCATATGTATGGGCTTGCTGATTACCCACAGGAGCAAGGTGCTGATCAGGCAGAAATGGCTACACCAACTTACATCCTCAGTAGGCACTGACAACTACCATCTCAAATCAACACAGAACAACAGGTACAAATACTCTCCCCTGTTTGATCTACATTTTTTGGAGCCTGATGAACCTGATATGCATTTAGAGATTTTTCTAAATGTGTTTGTGATAGTATCAAAATCTGTGCTCAGAAGTATCACCTCCATGCACATTAGACTCAGGAAGTTGAGCATGCAAAGGAAATTATCTGCTGTCACAACTCTGAGGCCAGACAGCTATCTCCAGATTATCAGGATACATCAGTCCTCCTGGAATCATGCTTTTCAGGAAAGAACCTTACGTAATTCTCATCTCATACAGGGGTAAAGTTCCCACCTTCAAGAGTAGCTTGATTCCTTGGTGTATCTCTTTCTTCTTCAGTTATATTAGAAAATTATTTTGGAGATAAAGGTAAAAGGAAAGGATAGCACTGCAGGGGTGTTTTTAAAACAAAACAAATAAAAGCCCCAAATAACTTTCAGAACACATTAATTTAAACTAAGCAGCATTTAGCCACTGAAACATCTGATGCACCTTTAACCAGGAGAACCCTAGAAGTCACAAGAAAAGACTAGACAGATTCTGGAGTTCTCCAGAGCTCTCGGGACTTATGGTGCTACAACTGGTAGAAAAAGGATAAGGCCTTCTGCAAATACATAAATATTCTGAAGCTAGTCAGAACAAGAAAGCTCTGTAAAACATGAAAGTAAAAATGCTTCTAGATAAATATATCTGTTGATGCACACAACAATAATACACGTGGCATTACCATACCTCAAATAATGGTCATTCACAACTCTGTGCACTTGGGTGGCATTTATCCTGAGAAAGAGGAGATGCCTCCATGTGTCACATCGTGTCCTCTTTAGCTATAAAAGTGATACTTAAAAAGCACGGATTCACTAGTAAGCTTAAGTATGAAGAGGAATTAAGAGTAACAAATAAACTTTTCAGAGTGCAGATGGCCTGCACGTTACCAAGATGCAATTGCTTAAGAGACTGAAGACTTCCAAAATGAAAATTCTTTGCTGGGCATGTCAGACTTCACGTTACCTGAATGAAGAGATTCCACTCCCTTCCGTTCCTCTCCCAGTTTTTTTTTTTAATACTGCTCATCTGCTAAGAGTCAATGCTATTCAAGTACTTAATAGTCTTAAGAAGGGAAAAGTTACATTGTTTTTATAACTTAAGGATCAAAATCTACTTGAGTATTCTTACATTTTTATAAATGTGAGAAGTAAAATAGTAAAACATTTTATTAAATAAAAGTTTTTTCAATTTGAAAAAAAACAAATTACTAATGACAAATGCCATCCTTTAACAATTTCAGACATGCAACAGGTCTTCCTCAGCCCCAAACTTCCTATGAAAAGCTTAACAACAATACAATGATACATCTAATATTTTGAGCAGTTTGATCCTACCTCATTTGCTGCCTTTACTATAGCATTAGCAATCTTGGGGTCGAGACCATAATCTTGATTTACTTCAGCAGCTGCTCTCTTCAAGATGCCAAAAGCCCTTATAACTTGAAGCTGAGACACAAGGATAACTTTAAATACATAATTTCTTCCCTCCGACCCCCCCACCCCTCCCTGCCAAAGGATATTTTAGGAACGTATAACCGAGGTCTAGTTATAAACAAAAACTCTTTCTGAACTTAAATCCAGTAGTAGTTCATCAACCAAACCAAAGAGCAATCAGGTCATATGACCTGTGCTCCCATTAACAGTAACACTTATCCAAGCAGCACAGAAAGCAGTACACAGCTCATCCTTTCTTTGTGAGTCCTTGCTTCGTGTAGTGAAACAGATTACATGCATTAAAATAATCAGGAATGAAGAACTGGCTCTATTTCTAAAATAGTGTTTTTGAGGACAAAGTGGCATCTTTCAGTACATGGAAAGCCAGTGTGTGACAGAACATGTGCACACTAACACTCTATGCACAACTTCACATGAAAAAGGAACTTCGTGCCAACTCTTGCTACACTAAAAATCTTAAGTGACAAACTACATAATGCTATAGCAAACAAACTATTCCATTCTGTCTTTTGCCTTTGGAAAAATGAAAGATAGATTTTTATTCATCCTGGTTATTAAAAAAAATAGGCAACACTGTAAAATAATTATTGAAAAGCAACATTGAATTTATTTAAATGAAACAAAAAATATTTCTAACACTGGAATTTCTACCTTTAAGTGAAATTGAAAATTGCTCATATTTCCAGCAAAAGTCTAAAAATAAGGTATTCACTTTCACATGGAAAACTTACTTAAAGAAATGAACACAGCTCTAAATTACTTACTGGCATTCTTTCTGAAGCACCTCCAATCTTGAAGTTCATTGTTGATCTTACTGTCTGGGCACCATAGTATTTGTCGCTTGGGACCTTGAGTTCACCAAAGGTATCATATTCTATCCTAAAAGCCTCTTGAGTGGACTATGGAAAAAAAAAATTCAAACATTGGTAAAGAGCACATCCTTTTTGAATGCAGACAGTTAAGAAAAAAATGTGTAAGAAAGGGGGAAAACAGAAAACAGAGAGATGCAACTAGTCGTAAGTATTTTTCTAAGTGTATCTTCAAAGTTAAGACAGTTTTCTATTGTGTCTCACTAAAACGCCACCACTACTAACATTGCTTAGCCCAGCAGACCCACTGGCAGCACTGCAAGACCTAAGACCTCGGCTGCCTGTGAGGCAGTGACATGAAACATACAGTGCTATCAAACACATCATCCTGACAAAAGACTCAGCTTCTGATTTTTCAGTAGTTAGTAACGTATCTTAGAATTTACAGAATTGGTGTTTTGTTGGAACCAAGCTGAAGGACTAGTAGGGTAAGAATTCAGGCAGTATCTGCCCTGTCAGCAGACCCATAACACAATCCCTATTTGAAATCCACACTACACCTGAGACAGGAAAACCCTGGAAGGGAGCAACTGACTAATCCAGTACCAAGTTACTGACAGTTCATGATGTTCTTAAGCCTGACAAACCAGGAACAAGGTTGTTCAAGCTGCGCAACACAAGAAGCTGCATCTAGAGACATTTTATTCAATATTTATGTAAGGCACAATTATCTAACACAGCCAGAGGTAAATTCATTTCAGCTGACATACACCAACTAAAAATTAATTTTTTACTTTTTGTGAAACAGTCCATTCATTTGTGACAATGTGATTGCATTCACATGCAGCTTGACAATTTTCTGCAAGAAAGGTGTTCATCCTTCCTCAGAAAAGATCCCCTTCTTGCAGAGTCTTCAGGAAGAGGACGGAGTGTTTTTTTAATTCTTAATCTTTTTAATTCTTAGATGGAGTAGAACAATTCCAGCTCCACAGGTAGGATATATACATATAGAGTTCTGTGCTCTGAGACCTAACCATGACCCTCAGGGGTGAGTCCTTGGGAAAGCTCCCTCAGAGCGTCAGGTCAGTGTTGCAGCACAGTGGAAGAAAAAAAATCAGATGTTAGGAGCTATTAAGAAAAGCAGAGGATACAAGAAGAGATATCAGTGTGCCTGATCTACAGTGTGCCATTACTGGAAACAGTTCAAGGAAAGACAGTAAGGCTGAAGAAGGGTAGCTAAGATAACTTGTTCTTTCAAAACAAAGACAACTTCTGATTTGAAGGAGCACTGAGGCCAATAAAACCACCGGCAGAATGGCGATGGGTATTACACTGTCTCTTCCAAAACAAGAAACAGGAGCTGCAACATCAGGCTAGTAGGAGCTCCCCACAACTTGTGTTTTGGCTGATGGCCTCCCCGCCACCGACTCCAGAAGAATGCAAAGCTTAGTGTGGACTCGTATGTCCTCTCTACGTTCTTTAATCCTCTCTATCCTATTTTAACCACATAGCATCCATTTGCGTACTAGTAAGAAACAGAATAAATTCAACATTGCTTTAGTATCTTACTACCAAAACATGTTTAAGAGGGATGCTCGCGGGTCCTACGGCGTGTGTGCCCATCTAAGATTCCAACAGCAGGGATCACTGATGCACAGGACTCTGAAATCCCTGCTTTGGATGTCTGGATGTCCTGTGGAAGCAGACGATGCTAAGCAGAACCAATTCAGTTCCAAGCCCAGTTCTTGTGGTTCAACCAGTAAAAGTATTCACGCTCAAAAAATATAGAAAAAAGTTAACTACCTGTAACCTTTCAGGCAAAAATCTAACCATTGCACAATTGATTCCTCAAACTTACACAATCCCAATGTCAACAATGGTGAAACAAAGATAAACAAGACCAGTAACTCCTTGTACAACCACCTTTTAACAAATAAATCCTGGTATTTAAAAGGTTATTTCTCCAGCCAACTCCACCTTACGCACACTCACAAACTCCAGAAAAGTTAATGGGGTGATATGATATGATGAATGTCATTTGTAGATTAAAAGAGTATCAAGTGACATTAGGTAAAAAGCAAAGTGGTATTTTTCATACATACTAAAGTAACTAAATTTCAGCATGACCTTTGGATTAAGGTGGAGCCTGCAGAAGTCACTGTCTGAATTTTTATATAAGAAGCATGCTTCCCCTGGTTCTCAGGATTCAGTCTGAATTCAGACGGAAGGTCCCAGTTCTGGTACCTAAAGCGGTTTCTGCAGTCACTCCTGGAGAACCTGCTGTAAAGTGCTGCAAGAGTAGCACACTGGTGTCCACCCGCTCTACTCCTCCATCAGTGAACCCAGGAGAAGCCAAAGGGAGACCTAAAAACTGCCACAAGCCAAGGCAAAGTCCTACAGCCACTCACTTTCTATCCTAGCTACATCAAGTCTAAGCCAAGAACTTCTCGCTTTTGCAAAACAAATATACTTTTTAAGAGGCCTGGCAAGGTGCGCCCTGCCTCCCCAAATCCCAAGAACCCACAGTCCAAAGCTTACACCGTTAGGCAAACATATCTCCACTTTTGCCTTGTTGCAGGGAACGAAATCAGCTAGCACTGATTGCACCATAACGTGCTGGAGATAAAGGGGGGAACTGCTGCAGCACTGATTCCCATGGAAAACTACATTCTGACTAAAGGATTTGGCAACTTTTGGATGTAAGTATTTCTATTCAAAAACTCACCATTTTTAGCATGTCAAAAACAACCTTTAAAGTCCAGCAGAACATGGAATTTGTGCTCAAGTGCTCTCCTTCAGTGGATAAAGGATGTTTCCATTTTCAAATGTCACTTCTCCTTTATAATACCAGTGGAGCCAGAAATACTAAAATTTACTTTTTAGAACCAAACCCAAATATTTTACAACATTCAGATGAAGAAGGACAATTATGACCAAAATTCCATTTAAAACGTCTTGTGCAATTCGGCTCTAAGTTAAGGCAACACATTAGCCATACTGTAGGACAACATGAACGTTGTGGTTGTAGTTGTGTCTGCACAAGGTGTTCCAAAACACAACTCTTGCTGCTGAAAAATCTCTGCAAACACCAGAAAGTAGCGTTTGGTTTCTTTTTTAATTCAAACATGCATTAGTACGTTTTTGATGGTCCTCTTGGATATAAAAATATCTAAAGTTCTCCTGTAAGAATCCAAGGGCTTCTTGAGTTCCAAATTTGCCGAGGGACATTTTGCTGTAACCTCTGCCATCATTTAAACCCAAGCAATTAATAATGTCTATTTGCAGGACAGGTCATACTTGTGAGCAGCAAAGATCGAGCCACATGTATTTTACACAGGACCGCAGCCTTCCGTAAATACCGCGTCCTCGGCCAGTGAGGGAAGAGCACCAGCTGAACGGCTTCCCTGTAGGATGTCACACAGGACGGCCGACGGTTTAGGAGTTACACAGGCTGCTGACACAGGTTTTCTCACACGGGCACGATTCGTTCACTGCAGTTTATTCACCCACTGGAAAGTTTGGTTTTTAATGCGGTTTTCTGAACCATAATGAGTATCACAGGCAGGGAACTAACATTCTAGTTATTTAGAGTTGTTAATTTTTAATAAACTAAGTAATAAAATTAATTTATTAACTAATCCTATCCTAACCATCCCGCTTTCTGCTGGAATTCTCCCAACACGCTTAAATTATCTGGTTAAGGAGTGCACTTAACAGAGCTGTGCCCGAGACTGAGGTTTCGGCGTGAAGTCGCAGCACGATGAAGGTCGGAAGAGACCTCCAAGACCACCGAGCCCACCCC
>NW_008604516.1:0-920 GCF_000691845.1 Merops nubicus | reverse complement strand
CAGACTCTCAAAGGGCCAAGTTTGATCTCAGTAAAGCAACGTCGGTGAAGACAAATAGATGGGACTTTGCTTGTGTAGCATTATTTGACTAGTTCCCCTGAAACCACAGAATTTGCCTGCTGTCCTTCCTCTGAATCATTCATTAGGGTACTGAAATGCTTTTCAGCTGATTCAGTGATTACTTGTTTTGTAGCTTGTGAATTGATATGACTGAAAAGTTGAAAACAATTCTCAACACCAGATCTTTAATAAAGATACAGTCTGAAGGCACATTCATCCCTGAGTGCCAGAAGTTCACTCCAGATCCCTTAGCAGAGGATTTTCTTTCACCTAACCATAGTGCACTCCAGTGAGAAGTTGTAACATGCCCTGAGTAGTGACAAAGCTTCTACCTGCATGTTCATGAAATAGGTTAACGTGTTTTGGTGGTTAAACACTGTATCATCTAACACTTCAGACTGTATCTGGATGCCTGAGTCTTTCATCATGTGCAGTGCCCTGTTCCAAAGAGGGGAGCTTAAAGCAAAAAATGGGTAGCAGATGGTGAAACTGGAAACAGTCAATAAACTTTGGAAGTACAAAAATCACAAGCCCTGGGCAGAAGGTGTCCCTTGTTCATACTGCCTCTAGGTCCTTAGCTTCAGACATCTAGTTCTTTTCTGTTTCACTGTGCATTTGATAGCCATTGTCATAAAAGTTTTAGCTGCTTTCACATTTAGACTTTTCTGTGGCTCATTTGTCTTCATTCTTTCTTTAAATGGATCTCTATGAATATTAAGGATGTATCACCAGTAAGAAAAATGTTATCTGTACTGTATTTGGGATGTTGGAATCTAGGGATCCACAGAACCTCAGTAAGTTCTTTGTTTGTGGTTGGAAACCTCCTATCAGAAATTAAAGCATTACAATCACCCTCAGCT
>NW_008604515.1:0-9431 GCF_000691845.1 Merops nubicus | reverse complement strand
GCAGCTTCCCTCTGAGAGGCACAAGTGCTCAGGTGAGACACGAGCCTAACACGCAGGGGGTCGGACGTGTCGAGACCTTCCACCGAAGTCAGGTACCTCGCCACTTCTGTCAGGCACTCCCGGAAGCCAATGCTCATGAAATCCATGGCCAGGGAATGAGCGTCAAAGTAACCTGAAAGGGGAGGGCAAAAGATGCGTTGAGTGTCATGCCGGCTTCCCAGCTGCCTGACATCGGGTGACACAGCTAAGCCGTCCTCACCCAGCTGCCGGATCTCCCATTTATGGGTTAAGATTTGCAACACGAAATGTTTTTTCTCTGATCTGTAAATGATTTGTGTGACCATCCCTGTAATGCAATAGGCTGCCGTTGTTTTTGCAGACAATATACCAATGAAAAGAAGTAAGTCCTTAAGTACTCTTAATGCGTGAAAAGATATACGATGCCTCTCCTGAAATTCATCAGCAAGCTGCTGCAGTGCAGTATTGACCCTGTGCATATGTGTGAACAAGACATTTATCCACACAAAGAAACAGGCTGGAGATCAGAAAGCCTGCATGTACTACCCTGCCTCTTCTTCCCTATGCTGGCATTCGTCATGACGCTCTCAGACTATTTCTCGACATTGTGAGATAGTTGTTGTAACTGCTGCCAGGGTCCCATCTACTTCACAGAGTCATTAAGACAATATGACATACGGTGTTACTTAACTACAAACTAAAACCATCTTGTCATGACTCTGCACACACACAATAAAAAGCTTTACTGAGAAAACGTTTTATGTAATGCCATTGCTAATTTGGAGATGGAATACTGACAGTCATATGGTCCATGAGGTATTTCAACAAACAGCAACTAGAGCTCTGCAGGCTTGGAACAAAAAAGCATTTGAAAAAAAAAAACAAGACAAAACAAAAAAACCAAAAAAAAACCCCAAAAAACTGTCTTATTAAGTGCACATGAAAAGATATTCCCTTTCTAAAAGGGTCTACCATCAAATCTAGTGCTAAAGTTGCAGCTCGTCATCTACAAAAACATACTCCAGTTTGGGGAACTTTCCTACTTTAGTTAAAAAGTAGTCTCCTTGGGGGAATGATGTCCTATCCACTCCCAGGCCAGTATGGTATTTTTTTCTCTTGCTTTTAGGGAAAATGATTAGGTATGCTTGACTGATACATGTTAATATAAAAAGATCAAGTGCCCTTATTATGGAGGAAGCAATACCTGCATTAGGCCTTGCACTGTCTGGCATAAAATAATCTCAGTCTTTCTGAAAAATGGTAGAACCTTAGATAGTTGTTTTCACTTTTATCAACTTTCAAGCAAGAAAAGAGCCTTTCTGTCATTGCACGCCTAGATTACAGAATTAACCTGGGTACATTTATAGACTTCGCCCCAAATCCTCTGCCTGCTATATATCCCTTCCTGCCGAACTACAACAGCATTTTTGATGCAGGCTGCCTTGTTCCTCTGAGGCTGTGGAAAGCCCAGAGGAACACCGGCTGGGCCAGCAGACTGGGGAGCACGAGGCATCAAAGGCTTGTCTCAACAAGCGCTGACTCCTTGCAACCTTTTTCCTGCCAGGTCCTCTGCAACCAAGCGATCTGTGGAAGCGCCACGGTCCGAGTGAACTCCTGAGAAACAAACGGCAGGAAGGCCGGCAGTGGCAAGCCAGCAGGGTACCTGCTCGGGTGCCAGCCCGCCTGGCATGGGCACTGCCTCCACACCAGAGGCTCCAGGACCTCCGGCAGCTTCACAAGGGCTGACGTGCAGCCAAAGCCGCCTCCCGGCTCTGGCTGTGAGTCAGCCAGCCTGGGAGTCCTGGGAGCACACAGCTCAAGCCAGGGCTTCCCGGCTTCCCTCCCTCCAGACCAGAGGAGATGTGGGGGATGTGGTTGTCGCCAGCTTCCCCTGAGTCTGAGCTGCTGGCTCTGTGATGAGCTGTCCCAAGGCCCTGGTGATCCTGGCTCACTCTCAGTCTCCTATGGTGGCCGAGACATGAAAACAGAAGGGAGATGAGAGCTGGTATTCTTGGGCTCCATTATGTTTTGATTTTGATGGTTATCTTTCCCAGGTTTCCCCTTTGGTGGCTTCCCCCTTCTGAGACAGACTTAAAAATGTTGTTACTCGTTTCTTTCCAAAACCCAACAACATCCCCCACTATGAGCCACACACGTACATGCCAATGTTTTGTAGTAGGAAGTCTTGGTTTTACTTCAGCTATCCTCGTGACGCACCTGCTCTGCACGCAGGACGCTGGCTAAGTCATCTGAGCTGTAAGAACCCTGCTCACCCAGGTGTCAGTCACTTAAGCCAAATTTGCAGTGAAGCGGCAATAAAACCACACCAAGGTCCCAGCAAGCGACTCCCTGTTGACAAATTACTCCTCCCCTGTGCTTGCTTGTGTGGTCAGCAAAAAGCCCTGGCCCCAGGCCAAAGTAGTAACTCAATGTGAACAGGAGACCATCACCACACCTGCACCACAGCAGCAGAAACACAGTCTGCACAGGACCTGAGAGGCAGCAGCCTGCCTGCCTGGGTAGCTCTGAAAAGCAGAGAAGGGACAGGAGCCACATCGTGTTTTCTTCAGCTGTGACCGCCTTGGGCTCCCCACACTAAGCAGTGGCCAACTCCACCCCGGCTTGCCTAGCCCCTGGGCATTTCCCATTGTGAGTGTTCTGCATTTCTGCATGAAGAGGAAGAGGATGAGCTCTCCCCAGACCAAGGTGGAGGGAGCATAAGGGTATCAGGACCTGTTTCTCCCTGCTGTGCTAACAGCTTTTGTCCATAGGAAAAATCACAGAACTCTTTTATTTTGATGATGTAAAAAAAGCTTCTGCCTCGGAAGGTGAGTTACAAAGTGGGAATAACTACACTTACAAATAAAACAAACATCTGCCATAAAAACACCCTAAGAAATTATATTTAAAGTTGTTACTTAGGTTGCAAAGTAAAACATTAAGCAAGCAGGAAACGCAGGCTTAAACTTTGCCCGGTACTGACTTGCAAGTACTCTTTTTCTGAAAATTTCTTAATCCATGCAGTGAGATTACACTTATCTCTGGGTCAGAAGGAGAAGATAAAGTTGTAGCACTTGTGAAGTGATTGGGTATTATACCGATGTGCCACCCCACTACAGACAGATCACGGCGTGGAAGGCGGCTGAGGGTACAAGCCTGCATCACCACTCCCTGCAACCCTGACACTTGGTCCCTCCCCACACCGGTGCCAGCTGGAGCAGGGAGAGGCACAGCAGCGGTGGCAGACCACGGAAGAGACCTCAAGATCTGGGACCACTAACAAAACCTGCCTTGTCCGGCCGCAGCTGATGACTGGGGCTCTGACGACTCCCTTTCCCGCCTGGCAGCTCCCCTCCCATCCGTTTGTCCCCTGCCCCACTAGCCAGGCCACCTGACCTGACACAGTTATAAAATAATCCCTGACATATTTTTTTGGGGTGGGGAGGCAAGGAAGTAGGGTTCCTGTTAAATTAGGCCTCTGACTGGGAACACCTCCTGGCCCTCCCGCTGTCAGCACAGACATTGGAGCTGCTGCAGCTTCTCAGAGGAACGAAGTGCTGCCTGAAGCAGCGCCCTGGCCGGGACAGCCGAGCTGCACATTGCATGGGGAGGATGAAGTGAAAGAACCACCACTTCCCCCAGCAGCTGAGCTCTGGTCGCCCCATGCACCAAGTGAGACAGAGCTTGTGGAAAGCCAGCACGCAACCACGTAATTAAAGACGGCACCATCACACACGCACAGAGGATCTGAATTCAGATTGCACAAGCATGATCAATTCTGGTGTTTCGTAACTTTCAAGAGCGCTGCTTTACCAACTAAACAGTGCTTTTTAAAGGCTGTTTTTCACAGAAAAATTAACTTCTTTTTTAAATTTTGCACATTTTTCTGAGGAAGCGAGAGGCAGGCCATAAATTTTAAGCTTAAATGGACTCCTAGCACCTAGAAAATACACCTCTTAACACCTAGAAAATAGGCAGGTCAGCTTGGTGTTAATTTCCACAAATAACAGAACACCAGCCTTCAGCACACTCTTCTATACCCATCTGTTGCTAAGCACGCACTGATTATAAATTGAGTTCTGTAGTCACTGTAAAGTACAGAGAGGAGCAGTAATTCAGTCACAGGCTAAAAACATTTGAGTTTAGTGAAAAAAGGAAGAGAGAGAGCAGCAGCTACCCCTTTCCTAGCCCTTACCTAGGTGGCAGAATGGGGCAATGAAAGATCGGCTGGTTTCCATTGTGCCAATTAGAACCACAGCCGCGGTGGATGGTACGGGATGTGGGACCGTGCTCACAGGAGACCAGCAAGTTCTTCCCTCCAAATAAGTTCCAAAACCATGACTACACAGAATAACTCGTGGGTGGCTGAAATCGTTTGGCCTCCAGCCTTGGGCCTGTCAGCTTGCACAAACGAGGTACGCTCGCCTCCCGGCAGTCGGCTGATCTAGTGGGTCAGCCAGCACAGCCCCTGCGTCATGCCAGCACCTGCTCCCAGGGAGCTGCCCAGACATCTGACACACTGCTAGCCCTCCGCCTGGCTGCTTGATCAGATACCTGGAGCTGCACAGAGCAAGGCTGGGTTTTGTTCTGGTGAATGAGACAGTCTAACCTGGCGTTTAAAAGTCATTCCAGAACAAAGAAAATAAACAATAATGAAAGTTCCTCTCCCTCCACTTCCTTCGGTATAGCTCCTGGATAATTAGGTTTAGCCTTGGTTTTGTGCTACACAATAGTTGCCACAAACCTCCTGTTTATGTTTGGTGTTTGTGTATTTGTTTTGTCTCCCTGTGCAGATTTCAGTGCTCTCTGGAAACCCCAAACAAATCTCTGACTGGGCTGCCTGTGAATGAAGCCTTTACTCCCACAGTGTTATGAAAGCAAACACAAGCCCAGGGTCAAGTGCTTCTTTTGTCCCAGTAGTTCTTTCCCACGAGTTCAATCCTGCCATTAGCATTGATTTCCACTCCTTTAATCTGGAAACGCCTATCACAGCTCCTCAAAGCACTTTTTTTCTGAGATTTCCCCAAATATTAGAAAATAAACTGTCAGCTCCTTACCTTTGCCTCCAGTTGCCTGCAGCATCTTCAGATGATCCACTGTCATTTGCAGTATTTCCGCTTTTTCTAATTTGGCAGATCCCTTTGAGATAAGATACTCACATAAATAAAGGCTTATAAGTACTAGAAACTTTAATTTGATATAGTTTCCACTGAGCTCAGCCTTATGGTTTCAATTTCCCCTATCATTAGGACATTCTCAGCTTAATTCTTCTGTGAGCATCTGCCTTGCAGACTTTCTCTAAGGACTAACGCTGTCTCATCTCTAGCAATACAAGCAGCAGCATAATTTTGCTTTATTAAGGCTATAGCTCAGCACAGGTCTGGCCTTGAAAATAGTATAGAGATGACATCTTCATGAAATGAGAGAAATACATAACTTTCTGGACTTTCTTTTTAATAACACATACAAATGGGAGAGCTGGCAGGACATTTTTATTTTTTTTTTTTAGCTTCTACCAGTAGGTGTCCCTGTGGACACACACCCAGAAGTATCTCTCTTTCTTAATAGCTTGTTAATTTTCGACATGTCATTTGGCTGCTGAATATTCTATTCTCATTCTCCACTGAAAAAAACACCACACAGCCCTCAGTATTTTGAGTTAGTGAGAGGCCTTGTTTGCAGGGACATGAAGCTAAATGCTGTGAAAAAGAAAAGAGTTTAGCTACTCTGTCAATCTTTTCTGTTCCTGAGAATGGCTCACAGAGCTACGACAGGCGCTGGAAAAGTATAAAATACAACTCAAAAGGTAGTATTAATATATTAATCCATAAATAAAACTATTTTGTATGGTAGCATTCCTTTCAATATCTGGAGCACACCCAGACTTGAGTTTACCATGCAAATGTTATTCCAGTGCAAGAGATCATCCTTGGCACCAGTTAAAACCAGGGCCGCACAAGCTGCAGTCACTGGTGGATAGCATCCTGCAAGCCAAATTTTTCTTAGTTATTATCCAGGCCAGCTCATTGCTGCTGGCCCTCCTGCAGCCTCAGCCAGCTTCGGCCAGGTTGCACACTTCAAGTGAGTTAAGACTCACACCCTCCTCTGCAGCCCCCCTGTGAGGGACTCTGGAGAGCAGAGCTGGGGAAGGAGGGGAGGAAGGAGGGAGGGAAGGAGGGAGAGAGAGAAGAAGAGAGGGAGGCAGGCGGAAGCGAAACTAA
This sequence comes from Merops nubicus, assembly GCF_000691845.1. Lineage (NCBI taxonomy): Eukaryota > Metazoa > Chordata > Aves > Coraciiformes > Meropidae > Merops > Merops nubicus. The sequence continues at coordinate 3,192 of NW_008604515.1, read as the reverse complement.
ACCTCCAACTTGGAAACTTCAGTGAGCTGAATGTCAAGGAGCTGGAAAAGGACTGACGAGCTTGTCCTTGGCATACTGCAGAAGAATGGTGGGGTTTTCTGAACAAAATATAGCACGCGCTCATTTTTACACCAATAAGTTTTTGTCAATACACTTACTGCTTTCGGTGCTTTCCTCATAAAAGGTTGGTGTGCGTGTGAATTTTTGGTCAGAACTCCCCATTTTACATGCAACTATATCCTGTCGTTTTCCCAGACTTCATCTTTTCCATAGACACAGCACAAGCTGTCTCAGTGAGAGTGACTAATAGCTAAAAACTGCATGGCGCTGGGTAATTTCCAAAGGCTCCGTAGGACTTGTTTTATAATGTTTGTGGTTTTCAAGAAGTAAACAATAAAATGGGACAAACAACTGTTGTCTCTTGCCCCTGTTGATCCAGCTGAAGATACCTCTGTCATTCTGTTTTGCCAGAACCTATGGAAGGGCGCAGTTAAAACTAGCAGTTATTAAAACTGTATTGCAGGTGGCACAAGTGATGCTCTCACCATGACTACAATACTTAAAAATTCTTTTTTCCTTTTGTTCAGACCAGGGATGTAACAGGCCTACTACGGTGCGGTGCTTGCCACGAAGTTGCCACTGACATTCAGCACCTCTCAGTCCTGCTCTCAAATTTTACTTTCTGTTTATTTTTATTTTAGTATTTGCATTCTTTATGTTCAGTCAGTTCCTTTTTACTGAAACAGCATAAATTGCACATATCCACAGATCTTCAGATACCTTCAGTAAAACAGGAACAAGGCTAAATATTGAATCAAATCCTAAAAAATTGAAATCAAGATATGGAAAGTAGTAATTTAATTTGAATGGCATAAACAAAATGCCCTTTTTCCAGGACAGATCGTATTTTAAGCTTTTCATCAGTAATTTTGTGACTGAGGAGCTGCTCCAAAGTTACATGAACCAAAGTTAGCTGGATCCTTCCAGCCTTCCCACTGAGTATCTTTGAAGATATCACTGACTAGCTCAGATGACATGGGCCTATTCCCCTTCCTAATGCATTGGTTCTAAAGAGTCATTTTAAAACGTGAATGATCCACACTGCCTGTTCCCATTTCAGGAAAATGGATTGATTAATTTGCAAATTGAAATTACAGATTTAAAAAAAAGGTTTCTTAAAGCAGGGGCAAAGGAGATTATATTTCAAGATTTAAACAGAGGGCTAATTGACATACAGGTTTGGAGGAGTTGTGCAGGGTTTGGGATTTTTATTTTTTTTTTTAAATATAGAGTAAAGCAGATTTTTAACAAAACCACTACTGGAATTCATCAAAAGAACAGAGGCAACACAAACACAGTTACCCTTAAGGGAAAAACAAGCCAAAGAATGGAAATGTTTTTCAGCTCTATAATGAATTATGTTTCTAATAGTTTCGCCACAAGAAAGCATTTCATTGAAATGCCTGCTTTGTGCCAGATCAGGACACATACAATGTTATTTTAATGAGTTTTACAAGAGAAGTAACATTGCCAGATGAGATACAGAATTAAAAAAAAAAAAAAAAAAGGGCTTACTTGTTTTTCAAAAGCAGTTGGCACAAGCCGCCTCAGCTCTGATAAACTGTTATTTATACGATCACGGCGCCTTTTCTCTATTATCTGTTCCCAAAAAAACAAAACACACTCAGTTTAGAAAACATTTTGAAGGGCAAAATCACAGCACACATGCAAATTATCACATCAGAAAAGAATTAAAGGCGACATACCCCTCTTCTTTTCTTTCTGGCCATAATCTGAGATGTTGTTGTGGGGGAATTTGATCGAATGACAGAACTATTACTTTGCCTGTGAAATAATAAAAGTATGTCAGGTGTTGCACAACTTGACACCCCTCCTTGAAGACACTTTGGGCCATCATATTAAGTATGGGTAGGCCCCTTCATGCCATTTTCAGTGCTTAGATGTGGTTTGCACTGCACAGTACTTAAAGAGAGACAGATACTTCATTTTTGATTGCTCCAGCACGGCTTTCGAATTGACAGAACACTCTGTTGGAAGTGAGTGTGGAAACAGCTCACTGCCCAGTTCAGCTGACTTAATTTTTATCCCATGTAGAGCTCTGCCTACCAAACACAGGCTGAAGAACCGAGTCCAAAACCATGCAAACCGTCTCTATATGCTAGCAGCAGTGGCAAGTACATGTATCCTGTACCACAAACTCCACCTGGCCTGCTAGGTTTTGACATCCCTGCCCATTGCTACCTGAGTCAACAGATGCTCAAGCACAAAGCCAGCTGCCAAGCCCAGGTCTGTTGAGTTGGCTCACACCTGAAGCAAATTCAAAATCCACTTTTAAAACTGCATTACCCATGAGTATGAAAAGACTTTTATTTCATCATGAGCGAGTGAAAAAATCCCAGTAGCTTTTAATTACTCATTTAGCCACTGATATGGCCGAGACAGTGCTCCGGTGCATGGGCCTTTAAGTTGCCAAGGCCACCTCTGATGACCTTGAGGAGCCCCCCCATCTGTCTGTCCTTCACGATCACCACGGCTCACCCTCGGCTTGCACACGGGGTTTGCTGAAGGCACCGTTCAACTGCTGTGGATCTGCTGCTAATTTTCCACAGCTCGTTTCCCACTGGCGCCGATTCCCTTAGGTTGCTCGGCCTGCTCAGGAGCACTTTTGGAAAAGATCTGATTGAAAATGGCAAATTAAGCGGAGCTAATGAACTGCAGCCGAGTGGCTCACAAGCGCCACAAAATTTTGAGGCCGCGGGGCAAATTCTTGGGGGTATATTAACAAGCTGCTCGTTGACCTGAAGTGGAACAAAACCGCACCCCGCTTTGCACTCAGAGGGCCGGGCTTCCCCCTCGCTCTGCCCCATCCCGGGGTGCATCCTGGGCCCCGCTGCGCCCCATCCCGGGGCCGCCCCACTTACCCCGAGTAGTTGTTCTCACTCCCCACGTCTATCGTCTCGTCCATGTCGCTGTCTGAGGTAGTTTCTTCGCAAGGTCGCTTCATCGCGGGCGCAGGACGCGGCGCAGCTTATAGCCGGGGTGGAGGCAGAGTTAAATAAATCCGGGGAGGGGGGGCACCGGCTCGGCTCCTCTCGGCTTGGCTCGGCTCCGCACCGGCGGCAGAGCAAACCCTCTCTGAGGCGCTTTCCCACGCCGCGGCACAGCCTCAAG
>NW_008604514.1:0-20021 GCF_000691845.1 Merops nubicus | reverse complement strand
GTCTGCACGCCTAAAGTCCAGGGTTGTTCATAATTCTCATACACTCTGTTCTATTTCTCTGCTAGTAGTAATTTAATGAGGGACTTCTGATTTCTTTTACATGCTCATTTACTTAAATGGATTATATTAAGGCACATTTAACCAATTTTAACATTAAAGGGAAGATGCTGATAGAGCCTCTATTTCCAGGATATTGGTTAATACTATACTGCCTACATTCTACAATGCTTTCATAAAGACTCGTTCTTTAAGAATTTCTATGTAAATCACAAAGTATAACTTGAAACAAAAGAGCACAAACACCAGTCTCCTGTTTAATAAAATCATTATTTGAAACTTCATGTCAAATATGTGTATGAGTATAGAAAATGTTTAATGACTGCAGACTGAAAAAAATTTAGCTTCCTTCTTTCCATGTAATTTTCCTACAGAATAGTTAAATGGAGAAATTACATCCAAATTGTTTAGGTTCACATACAGTCTGAATATCCTAGAAACAAAAAACCCAGAGAAAAACCAAATCACGAACCTGACCTTCAGTCTTTCATATCTAATTTCTCAGTAACTAAAATATCACAGAAAATAAAAAAAATTAGCAGTCAAAGAGATGGTGAAGTTTATCACTCATCAGTTTTTAACAGTCCTCTCTTGCTCTATTCTCTGTGAACTGTATGTCAATAACTTCAAAAAATAACACCTTAAAAATCATTCATTTATACTCTTCTCATTTCTCTCCACATTTCTTTCCCTCCTTCTCAAAATCAGAATCCTTACAGTCTCTAACCCTTCCAGCTGTCCAAGTGAACTCATCTTTTCTTCCCAATCTCTCAGCTTCAATTTTTTTCCTTTATTTCTTTTCCATTTCACTAACTTGTATCACTTGAACTCACAAAATATCAAGGAAAAAACCCCGAAACACCCACCTTGGCAAAACTACCTTTCATAGGCCATTTCATCATCATTTCTTTCCTTAAATTCCAAAATAGTTGAAAAAAAATTCAACAATCACATTTATTCTACTGAACCACCTCATTAAATAAAATTCTTCTGAAAAATATTTCTATTCTGCAGTTTTATTTCTTTGGGAAACATGCCTCAATATTGTTCTCAATTGGAAATAACCAATTTGAAGAAAATGGATATATATTCCTAGAAATACTCCACAAATTATCCTAACTGTTGTCAATTGCAGTTGTGAAATTGTACTGCTTCAAGACAATTAATTCTCTACAATATTTTAAATCGTAGTTGCATCGGTTAGTGTATTTCATATTGCAAATCATAAAATCCTCAATGTTCAGTCTGTAGGTGAAGCAAATAAATACCCCAATGGGATCAGATATATAATCCAAGCAGTTTTGGGATCCTTTGTTTTTCTAATCAGGATGCACAACTCCTTCATTCAACAGGGCTACATTAAAATTCTTTATCAACAAAACTGTCCTGTAAATGCTTGTTAGAAAGCACAACTTTATTGTTCATTAGATGGAGCAGGATTATGGGCTCTTATTGTTCTGTGGTTTCACATTTTGGGCTGACTCAAGTTCAAAGATGAACATCAAGTAACTATATGGGTTTCAAATGGTAAAAGCTTAAAGTAAATGAAATGTAAATAAGTACTTTAGATGCCATCTAAACTAGAAATTTTAGATTTTAGTTATTCACATTTAGCAGATATGTTACAAACATTCAAATGATTGAGAACAGTTAAACCATTGTATCCATTATATTGTAAAAAAATGAGAAAACACTCATCCTTTTAAAAAATGCAGCTTCCCTTGCAAATATCAGAAACAATTTCTTCAAACACCAGTTTGAATCCTCGGTGCGTGTTTCTACTTAGCTGCTGCAAAGAAAGAAGTCTGAGTACCTGATGTTTGCAATTGAGTACCAAAAAGTCACATATGATTTAAAATGAAACAGTTTACTTTGGGCTTTCTATTTAAGAACAAAAAAAGCCATGTGAAACCTGTGTCACCTGGAATTTACATGCTATATAGCTCACCCTGTGTAAAAATAGATTTGAGCTACTAACAGAAGAGATGTTTTGGCAGAGAAGATACAAGCATTACACTAAAGTAGGGGAGCGAAGCAAAGCAAAACAAAACTGAGAAGCAAAAACACACAGGAAAAAAGGAATGGAGCAAAAATCTAATGCCACATGAGTTATTTAGCATCCTAAAATAAGAAGTGTTTACAAGCATATCTAGTGCTTCCACCTCATAAGGCTAGGATACTTTCTGAAGTTGTACTGCACGTAAGACTCCTACTCACAGGGCCTCTTCCATTTCTCAGTTATTGTACTACCTCGGTCTGTATGCACATTCACTTCTCCAAATACATACAGGAAGAAGCAGAAAAATGCTGTGTAACTAAAACACAGCGAATCTACCACGCAGTTGCATGTTCTGGTAGTATTTTCATGACGCGACTTTCTTTATATAGAAAATCTATTATTTATAGTACCTCTCTAAAAAAATCCCCATGAATTTATGAACACAAGCTAAGTCCTGACATCAGGATTCTAAACAGACAAAACTCCCCAATATTAAAGACTGATAAAGTTAAAGCCCTCTCTTTAAATAATCGGTGACCTCTTTCAATAGCTAGCTAACTCAGTTCATTCTCCACAATCTGCCCAGGATGAATTTACAGACAAGATCTGCTAGACCCTTTTTAAAACAAACAAACAAACAACCCACCACAAAACAACACAACCCACAACAAATTTAACACTAAAAAGATCCTACACATTTGGAGTAGCTTGGGTGCATTTAGGTGTTTGGGCGTGATGCATTTTCACATACTCTGCACTGACTCAGAATCAAGAACTCTGTATATTTATTTACCATTTACACATGCCTAGGTGACAAGAGTAAAGGAATGTTACTGACCAAACTGCAATTACCTCTTGAAGCTGGAGGAGTTTTCCTTCCATAGCTGAAAGAGCACTGCTTTTCTCAACCAGCTGTTTATGGACCTTGATCATTTCCACGTTGTCCCGAATGTTTAGCCTTCTAAATTGTAGCAGAAAAATACATCATGAGCTTAAGGATTCAAAATTAATTAGCTTATTATTTTTGTTTTGAAAAGTTGAAATCGTCTGCAAATTGGCTTTCTACAACACATCTGGGAGAAGATTTACTGTGTAATACCCAAATTAACTTCTTCTAAGATCCACATTACAGTATTTTGGTAAAAATTCTACCACACAATGACATAGCAGTTTCAAATGACAGGTATAGATCTTTGTTTATTCTAACAAACTACATATGACAGGAAGAGAAAACAAACAATCCTATAACTAAAGAGGTTATTTGTTTTCCACTCATTTATACCCCATCCTCTATAGCATTTGGTGCCAATCATTTCCCATTTTATGGAGCTTGGTCTTAGAGATTAAACCTATTAAATATTGCTAAGAATAAGTGACTTAGCACTTGATACTCTAACACCTTAAGGCTGGTGTTCAATTAAGCCGCAACTGTCTCTTAGCTACGTGAAAATCACTTAACATTCAGGTAGATGTTCTATATTGTTACAATTCTAAGATTAATTTGAGAATGTACTGTTTAAGAGTAACAATGTTTTAAATAATTCAAAATTTCAATAAATATTTATTTAATGTTCTCCCTTACTTCAAACAGTAAAGCTAAACCCCACGATTTCACAGCTTCTTAAAGCACTGGAAGAGAAACCAATCCTGATTTGTATAAATATAAAATATGATAAAATCAGAATAAATCTTTAGCATTTGAAATGGTTATTTCTCTTCCAATACTTATCTGTTTTACACATATTGGACAAATTGTCACAATGCCATGTTGGAGCAAGAAAATGGACTACAAAGCTTACACATCTGTAAACCAGCTGAGTACATGAAATACTTGCCTTTTACTCTGTAAAATATCAAATCCTATTTTGTTTTGGCATTGCCCAGTTAATTGTCTTTACACAGAAGATAAACACTCACAAACCTGAGATCATCCCCAAGAAACATCCTTAATGCAATGCTAAAACTATCATGTGTCTAAAACATGTTATCTGTATAAATTAAAGTTGTGGTGAGTATAGACAGCAGCACTGTCTCATGCTAACTATTTAAAAGCTAATGTAGTGGCACGTTTTTATTAATCTTGTTCCACACATCAAACAAAAGGCTCTGATGCCTTCAAAGGCTTTTTCCCCCTTCTTTTTTAAGCAGGGGGCTTTTTTTTTTTTTTTCTTTTTAAGTAGAAAAAGGAGCAGATGATAGTGAAATTTATGATGTACAGATGTAAACCCCATGGCTCCTGACAATCAACATTAACTATTTTTTCAACAGTGAATGAAACAGCATTTGATTTAAGCAGGTTTGGGGTACTGATATGATGAAGAAAATTATTCAAATTGAGAAGTGAAAAATTTCGTTGTATTGAGATCATATAAACTCTTACAATTATAAGAGTATTTATCTCATTAAGTTTCTAGCCACAGAAAGCATGTGCAGTTAATTTATTAGTGCATTTCATGGATCACAGTCTCAGCTCTCATTATAGACTGAAGCAACAAAATTATTTCTCTACAGTACTTCTACAATACTTCACTTACTTAAATAAAACATGTCTAAAATGTCCAATGCATCTAGGTACACGACAAAGAGCTTGCTGTTGAAGAACAAAATTATCACAGATTTTGTGGGGAAGGCAAAGAAAGGTAACTGAAGAAGATCTTGGCAGAAAGATTAATTTTTCTATAAATGAAGTCACAAAACAGTAGACTACAACAGAAATTGATTATCTAGACAGCTTTCTCCTACCCAAGTAGCTGATATATCTATCTTCCCAGGCATTCTGATATAACTTAAAAATAGGGGTTATATACAGATTTGATACACAAGTCAATGCTACCTTTCACTTAAATAGTTAGTATTTTGCTCAAAGGATAACAAAATAACACATAACAATAAAGCTAAGTTAGCTCATTGATTTTTTTCTGTATTGCCAAAAAAAGCCAAAAATTCTGTCACAGAACTTGCAGACATGAAGGTAGACCTGGAGCAGAAGATGGAAAAAGAAAAGGTACTGATATGCCTTTTGAGGCATTAACCTGACTTAAGAGGCACACTGACTGAGCTCTAGCATGCTTTCTACCACAAGTGCAGAAATAAGGAACATGATTGCTATCCTTGGATGCTAAACATCATCTTAAAGCTGGGTTAAGAAGTCTGAAATTGAAAATGAAGTTAGGAGAAAGTGACTCCTTAAAAAGCTAAGAATTATGTTTGGTGTTAATGTCTGAAGTACACCAAAGAGACAATCTCTTTTCCAGACCTCTTATCATTTGGATTAAAAGCATAGAGTGGGGTCCCATTAACAGGCTGGGAACCAGCTGTGTGGGAATGGGGGACTGACAGCAACCTACACCAGAAGGAAATGATTAAAGAAAGGATCTTGACCCACACTGTACAAATTTATGCCAGTAAATCCCAGATGGCTAAGCTAATAAAATTGAGATCTAATTAAATCACATCCCTTGCATCTTGTCTTTGCTTCCATGTGAGCAAGCCATGGATACAACGCTCAGACGAGTCCTGGAGTGTCCTGACTGTTGTATCAAGTGGTCCAGTGGGTCACAAACTTTCCCCATTCACATTCAGAACAAGAAAAACAAGCAAGTACAAAAAAAAACATCATGACCATACTTGTCAGGATCACCTCTGTCTGGCAAAATAAACAAAGGGTTTCTAGGCTCATAGTTCTCAGTCACAAACATCAATGGCCAAGATATATACATAGACTCCCAAGCAGAGAAGTAAGGAACAGAACATCTGTGCAACACTCTCCTCATTTTGAAAGGCTTAGGGACTAACAGGATTAAATACTGATATACATAATATTCTTTCCTCTATTGATATCTTATAGGAAGTCAGACATAAAGAGGAAAAAATACACCCAACAATGTTTACCCTCTAGTAGCACCTTTACATTTTAACTAATACTATATTTGCAATAAGCAAAACATTAATATGGCATCAGTAACTCTAGCACCTAAGTCAGTAAGATTATTTAAATATCAACATAAAATTTTAAACCTGTTTCCCTGATGAAAGAACTACCTGCAAATGGAAAGTAATTTTCTTTAGAAAAACTTGTTAAATCTGAAAAATCAGGTATGGAAATGCAAATGTAAGGGTATTTTTTTTTTTTTTTTACATGTATTAGACAAGATATAGCAAATTCATATGCATCTTGTAGTCTCTTGAAACCATTTAGATAATGCATTCTCGCTAACATGCTCCACATTTTAATCTAGGTCTGCAATGATATAATGCAAACACAGAAATCATGAGTGCATCAGCTATGACACTCCAGTCCAAAAATCCATAAATTTCATAGGTTTAATGCCAAAATCATGTTGCAGAAAAAAAATGCCAAAAGAATTTAAAAACTGAGTGGCAAATTTTTTTCACAAAAAAGAAAAACAAAAAACAAACAAACAAAAAAAAACAAACACCAAAACCCACACAAACGTGCAAATACCAAATACCTGCTTCACAAATTGATTTTGGGGTGGTTCTAAAAATGTTTCTAGAAAGTATCATGGAGCAATTAAATTATCTGAAGCTAACTGTTTGCAAAATGGGATTGTTCAGACCATGTTTTAACTTGCGTACTGTGATAGACATCAATCCATGAAGTTATTATGGCTTTGGCCATCTTTAAATGACAAACAGTCAAACTTCGTACTTGAGAAAATGCGCTTAGTCCAACAACCCACAAGCCAAGTTTCTCACTTAAATCAGAATTATATATTCCTGAAACAAACCCCAAACTCTTAATATTGAAAAAAAAAACATTGATTGCAGCCATGTTACAATAATAAACTCAAAAAATACTCTGCATATAAATGCAGCTTTGTTATGTGGCTGTTGTGTTGTTACACAGAAACTGTATTACTGGGTTTCCTGTGGGTATAGGAATCAAGATAACTAGCATCTGCCTCCCCTGCTGTTGATGGATGAACAACTGTTAACTGTGCCTGCTTCACTACTTCAAAACTACAGTTATTTCAGTCACAAGAATTTCTTAATCATGTAGCAGAATAAAGAGTATTTTCCCAGACGTTGAAAGTAATCTAATTTTGTTAACATCACCCCGAGACCAAATGGTACTACAACATGAAGACTGGTGGAAGAACATTTATTATGTCCTTTTGGCACCATACAGCTCCTGAAGAATTGCAACAGATTAACAGTCTTTGGCTTGTGACGTAACTACATGACAGCCAAGTTTATTCTTGCAAAACAAAAGAAAAAGCTGTCAATTGTACCAAAATTCATAGACATAAGCTACACAAATGAAACTAGATAACCTTATCAGTCACCTAAATTTCCATTCTTTCCTCCAGTATTCCACTATTGACAGTGTCTTTGCTAATGGAAAGAAGATTTAAAAAGTATTACATATAATCTTGTTGTAATAAAGCAACTAATACAGACTGTACTAGATGGCTACAAGATTTCCAAGAAAGAAAGCTAATGATTATGGATAGGTACCTATGGTTACAATGAAACCTGGACACACCAGTACACCAGCTAAGCTCAGGCTCTGGTTCAGTCAGGATAAAAAAACATAACTTGACAACCGTGGGGATTGACACCCTTCCATAAAGTATTGTAGTGGCAAACTCACAGAACACACACTATTCTAGGTAGACACTAGTGGACACTTTTGAATTTCTTTCCCATTGTCTTTAACTAAACACTAACTCTTAAATACATCACCTATCTTTTATCAGGTTTCAAACAAAAAATAGGCTATAAAGGAAACACTTCCAGACCTATAAACATGAATTCACCAACAGTAGCTTTGGTCAAATAATCATGGATTGTATCTAAGTCATTTGATAAACATAAATAACCATCTGCACTACTTTCTATAGCCTGAATTTTAAGTGTACTCTTACTTCAGAATTTCTTAAAAATTTCACAGAAATACAGCAGTAGACATGGAATTTAGATGTTACATTCAGTTTCTGCCTGCTATACTTAATGAACAGTGTTTATCTATAGAAAAATGAAACAAGTTCTTTGAGATCTCTATCAGATTCTTTCCAAACAAAGAAAAAAGTATTTTAAATATTTCCTGCATTCACTGTAAGCACAGACTGAGAAGTTATGATAACAACTTCTTTAACCTATTTAAACTATATAATGGGAATTCTGAATAGGGGAGACTTGTGACTTTGTGAATAATTTAATAACAAACATTTTGATATATTACTTATGTAGCACCAGTGATGCGCAAAAGAAAGCTCACACATAATAATGGGGTTCCTCCCTTGAGAGGCAGTTAAAGAACTTGACCACATATTTCTCATGCAAGCAGAGCTTTCACTGAAATCAAATGAGTAAGGAACGCAGGATTATGCCATATTAGATCCTTAATACAGTTAAAAGTAACAGCCTGAAATGGAAACAGCCAAGAGGGAAAATATATGCAATGTTATATAATTTGGCACATATTTTTGTAATAGTGAAAGAAGAAAGAGAAAGAAAAGAGAGTGAACTAATAAAGGCTTTATTGTGAAAGATATTCCACAAGCATGTTTGACTGTTTCACTGCACAGTTATGCCATATTCCTTCAAAATTTGATAATCTACTCTTATAGTGCCATTATTTTTCTATTTGTAGACTTCAAATTATCAGTGAGTATTGATGAACATTAAATTACCCACTATGAACTTATATCAAAAGTTTTCTAAGCAGAAAATATTGAAGAAACAATAGATGATTAACATTTAATGAGTTCATATACAACTGAAGTTCAAACAGCTGGAAATGAATTCTTTAAAATAGTAATTAAGAGCTTTTGTTTATTTGGAAAAAAAAAATCATAACCTATTATCATAGACATCTCCTTGTTTAGAATTATCTATTGCTATTTGGTAAAATATTTTATGACTTTGTTCAACCAAAGGGGAAAAAAATGAACAAAGCACATACTTCTTAAGAGGCCATGTCATTTTCACAGCTATTGTGAGTCCTCATTCCTCATGAACATATATAAAGATGACAAAGCACTTTTAATGCTTCCACCATGGAGATTTCCATTTGTCACAATACCTTTGGCTTGCTGTTCCTTGCTCTTTCAGCTGTAGGATGGATTCTTCCATTTCTTTTTCTTTCCTGCTTAGCTGACTCCTAAGTAGGTCTCGGGTATGTTCTAGTTCCTCAATGTGTTCCCTTTGTGACTCAATCACAGCCTCCCTGCAAGTACAAGTACCTTACATTCCAAAACCAAGTAATAATTTTAAAAGTTGTCAGCAAACTTTGTATTTCTTAATGTCATGCATCACAACAGAGTTCAACTTACTATGAAAATAATTAGATGTCACCACATGAAGAGCTATAAATAGTACAACAAATAAACACTTTATCAAATGCAACGAGCTACTTTAGAGAAGAAAAATGTTCTGATCAGATCTCAATATCTTTAATTTAAATGTTAACTATCTTTTCTCTACCCTATATAACACCTCTCTGCACTCATGCAGTCTCTACATTAAGGATGTTATCCAGTTTACTGAGCCTCAATTTCAGTTAAAATGTGCAACTGGACTACAAACCCTTTCAAAATGCAGAAGCAAATCAAAATCATTTCACATTACCACCCCAAACTATGCTTTTTGCAACTTATCCATGAAATCTGACCACCTCTAGAAACAAAGCTTAAATGGCAGTCACCATTTGCATGGGTTACCCCACACGTTTTAGGAGTCACGTTAGCAATAGTTTTGCTGCTAAGGTTTGTTCTGTTTTTGTCAGTTTTGTCTAGTAGGCAGCTGGGCAGCACTGCATCCTAGCAAAAGGAGCAGCTCACCAACGAAGATCAATTTTAGCTTCCAGCCAAAACCTTACATACCTACATTTTGCATTCTAAATCCCTAATCCAATCCTTTCCTTACATAAAACACTTCTGCATTGTTACCAGTGTTAACTGTTGTCAAATCCAACAACTTCTCTTTACTTTCTTAAGTGAAAACTTCTGAAAAAACTATTTTTTTTTTCTTCAGGCAAACCACAAGTTTTAAAAATTATAATGACAAAAATTTAAAAAAAAATAATCTTACAAATTTCTTATTTCGGCCTTTGAATCCTCAAGCAGACTCTGCTCATATATTGGGAGTACAAGGCTAGGTGATTTCGCTTCTAAATCCTGAACTCTCATTCCTGAAAACAAAGGAGATAAAAAAATCTTGTCATATTGAAAGAAAAAGCATTTAAGAAAACAACAATCTTTATACAGTAGAAATTCTTAACTCCTGTATTAGTGTCAAAAAAATTTTTATATCAAATTCACAAGGTAAGAGATACTCAAAGCGTCCACAACCTAGCTTTTGTGAAATTTGAACTATGGGCATTACAGTATGCACTGCCAAGAGAAATTTTAAAAATGTGTCTTGAAATGTTTTTCTTAGATGGTTTTTCTTTTAAAGACAGAGAACAGACTCTTCAAAAAGAACAATACCAATATTATTAAACAGGAACATCAATTAATAACCACGTTTTCTCTGATAGTGCTATCTTTATCCCATCATGTGTGTCATTCACCTAGAGAAGCAAACATAGGATCATTTTTAGCAGCAATGCAGATAATTTCCTTATGTTCTTTGGTAGCATGGTCCCTGGTGAAGAAAAGTGAGTAATTACTTAGGAAGAATTTCTAGTTCAGGAGCAAAAGCAATGGTTTCTCCAAATCTCTTTGTTTCTCCTACTTCTTTTTCTTCAGCAAGAAGAAATGAATGAATTCTTGAGGTGGGACAAACTATGCATTACATTTCAAACACAGCATATTAGGCTGCCATCCCACAGTCCCTGAAATTGAGTCATTTCGGTTCAAAGTACAACTATACCAGCAGGTTCCCAAAAGGACTGAGAAAAAAAACTACCTCCTTAGCTTCTGTGTTTAGTTAACTTGATTTATTTTGTATATCTTGAATTTTGATCTTTAAGTATCATTTTAAGGTATTGACAATTGTGCTATATACATATACGCATATATATGCTTAGAGTAGATTTTATTAATTTCTGTTCAAACCACGATGTATCTATGGCTGTGCTAAATAAGGAAAGTAAGGAGAGAAACCAGTGAGTATCTGGTGAACATTCATACCTGACCACATGTTGACTGACTTGCTGTGGTATTTGTAAATCAGCCAAATGCAAATCAGATACAGTAAGGTGTACTTAGTATTTGTGGATTCTTCTTGCCACTTCATATCCTGAAGACTGGGAAGCTTTCCTCAGTTTTTCTGGGCATTTTATTTTGGGATTATTGCTCAGAATATCTTCTGATATGCACTGAGGATGTTTTGAGACTCAGCCTCATGGTTTCACAGAGCAATCCAAGAGCCCAGCAGTCTTTAAAGACAGGAGGGACATACCTGACACCAGACTGCTAGGTTGATCATCATGAATCAAAAGGGCAGGGTGAGAAAACATGCAATAGAAAAACATAAAACATCCTATGCTAATTAATACTACAGAAAATAGTACTACTGTGTTCATGTTACGAGTTTGTTTTCACATACCCAAATAATCAATGTAACCAACATACAGACCAGTTGGAGGTGAGATGGAGAAAAAACAAAACCATCCTGACGCATCATTTGCAAAAGTTAAGGAGACAATTGAATCACAGCCATAGCTATCTTTTTTTATTTAAAACCACATTACCTATACAGTGTGTGAGTATACCAACTTCTACAAATGTTCACATAAAAATAGAAAGGTTTTAAATTATGATTTCCAAATGTAGCTACCATAAATAAAAGACTGAGACTGTCTTGAGCACTAAGTCTTGACAACAAAAACTGCCTCATTAAAGATGGTTGCACTGTGTTATTTGCTTTTGAAAGTTCACACATGTAACAGATTTCTTCAACTCAGTAGTGTTGTGGACATATATAACAAGAGACTAGAACAAACCTGGAAATTAAAAAAGGAAACATATGCAAACAAACTACAGATGTAAAACTTTGTTATAACAGAACACTAAACTTTTTCATATATTACTTTTAGAAGCTTTCAACATGTAAAGATATACTAAGAAAGTCTCATGATTGTAACTATTTGAAAACTTCTTGTTAACTACTTTATTTTCAAATATGAACTTTTGTTTTGCCCCTATCACTGTGGATTCTCAAAATCAGGACGTCCAGGGCAAACACATTATTATGACTGTGATGAACACAAGAAAAGTGGGGAAAGCAATCTCTCTGCCTACAGCTACTATCGCCCACTGATGAACAGAAAAGAGGATGCACTTGGTGCAGTGATGCAGTAACGAGCAGCACCGCTGCAAACCGCTGCTGCCAGTGAAGGTGAATGATACCTTTCTTGGCGTGCTCCGGCACGCCCGCAGCCTCGCTCGCTTTTTTGAGACCAGTGTCAATACGGGACTGGACGTAACGGTACGGACACGGCCTATGGCCTTGAATCTGGAGCTGCTGTTTCGTTGAAATGAGTTTGCTGCGCAGGCTCTCGTTTTGCTTCTCGAGCTCACGAACCCTCTCCTGCAAGCGCTCAATCATTTCTTCCAGCTCCACAGCCTGGCCCAGCCGCTTGGGGCCGCCACCAGCCTGCTCCGACTTTTTTATGTCATTAACAAGCCGCGTTAACTTGGTGGCCATTCTGGGGAAAACAATAAAAAAAGATGAAAAAGAATGTGAAAAGTCAGCATAAAAAGCATTCTGTTGAAAGGAACATAATCACTGTGAAGACTTCAGCATAGAACCTGAATAATAAATTTCAGGTTTTGATATAACTATTACTGCCTGTGAAGAACTCTTTGAAGATAATTGAAACCACTGTGCAGCAATCTGCTTTATAGCACTGACAAATAACAGTTTCCTAAGGCTTATCATTTAAGGTTAGTAAAGGGAGGACACATTTACTCCATATGCCGCTTAAATGTAATTTTTAACGCATGAGCTTATATAGGAACCTCTGCATGCTGTTAAATAAAGTTACAGGTTTGGGATGTGGTGGGGCAAACTGTAAAAGCTACAATTCCACAGAACATTTAACTATTGAAAGAATGCTAATAATAAGCAATATTCCAATGAGATATAGTTTCTAGCATTTTAAGGTTTAAATACATATTTCAGTCCTAAAGTGACTAAAATATATAGGTGGACATATTTCAGAAAGTACCCCAGAAAAAGACACTTAATAGTCTCATTACCATACTCAATTTTATACTTAGTAAATATTACCAACATGCTTCAGAGAAGGAACAGTTAGCTGAAGAATGTAATCAGATACAGAGGGTACGGTTTTCATCCGTCTTTAAAAGGATAAAAACTTTGCTTTTGGCATCTCAAGAGTTGTACCTTTGATTTGCTTTAGTTTTGATAAACATTGGTAAGCTAGAGCAAAAGGCAGAGAGGGCACATGGGGGTGATGTAATATACAAGAACAGAAAACATACCCAGCAGTGAATGGAAAAAACTTGGCATATAAAGAAAGAAAAGGTGGCTTTGATGAGAGACACAAGTTCAAGACTTTACAAAATTGGTCGCACATCTTCAAGACCTGCATCTAGTTTACAGGGAATCTATTTTTGCAGGCCCAGAAAGAAAACTGAAAATAAGGACACACTTCATTTGTTTAAAGGGGCTTGTTTTATTTCTGTATACATGTGGACAGAAGCTTCTGCTTAAAAGAACAAAAGTGAAACAAAAAAAACCCATAATAACTTTTGGATGTCATAGAATGTTACTTGCCTGTAAGCTGATTTACCCCTCGCCACCCCCTCCCCTCCCAATGTGTTCCTATTGCAAATTCATTCCAAACTTGTAGTTACAAGGGTTTTGGCATGAAGGATGCTGGGAAAGGAATTTAGACTGAGGATTTAGGATTTTTCTCTGGCAATCTAGACAAACACTGTATTTTATGCTTTCTGTGCCTTAAAACATTAATTCAGGTATTCCAATTTGGACATTCTGAGTGATTTTAGCTAAGTAGATGACGAGTGCATTTTATAAGTCATCCACTAGACACAGGAAATGCCATTTAGAATAAGCCAACAATTAATTTGTTCCACCATCTTGTATTTGACAGAAGCCTGACAGAAGGATGTTATGGCATGCTGGTCAGTTTGATCCTGACTCACTGAGTACTGAGTCAAAAGCAAAGAATGTTTTGGACATCCTTTAGAAAAGTATGAAATAGCCCCATCTGCAGAGGCAGTATCTTCAGATGGCCCTTCATGAATTGGTTAGCTTCTGACCAGAGGCCAGCTTAGATGCAGCAAGATTTTATTAGCTTAGATACATTGCAATATGAACACAGAATCACAGTGCTTTTGGATGAATTCACCCTCCTGGAATACTGGAATAGCATGAACATTTTTGGTGAGTGCAGATTGGTTTGCCAGAACAGCTCTAAGTTTAATAATAACCCGAAAGTTGCTTTGCATGTGTCTGGGTACTGTGCTCCCTGTGCTACTTGAAACTTCTTCAAAAAAGTTAACACTCTGAATGAAGGAGACCTGATCATAATTATAAGGATACTTTAGGGTTAACTAGACAATGAAAGATTAGATGCTAGCCAACTTCTTGGAAGACAGAGAAGGACAAAGGAGAAGCAGAATCTCACTGTCTAGGCCGCTTTGGTTCCAGGATGAAATTCCTGGTGATTAATTAGACTTCTAGAACCTCCTCTTCAGTTCCCAGAATAACTGCTACATTTATAGTCAAGACGGCATAGCTCTGAACCTAGGGTACCAACTCCAAAGTGGTGGGCAGTGGTGGCCCTCTCAAGACAGAGACCTAATGCTGTCCACTACAATAATAATCCCACATACCACAGAGACAACCAGACAACACAAAAAATTAATTCCCAACAATGACTTTTGGTACTGCTTTAAAAAGTGCTCAGAGAGAAATCAACATTTTAAATTTGTCAATAATGCTTTAAAGGCCAAAATTGTCGCTGTAAGACAAAATAAAACATTAAGCCCCATACCTTTTAATCTTCTCCTCTTGCTTATTTGCATGGTCTTTGAGTAAGATGTTCTCACGATGTAAGCGAAGAAACCTGTCCTCCAGTTCCTCCCGACTGATTCGAGATACAACTTGTCGAGCTTTCACATTCTGTGTAGTTGATGATTCTAACCAAAGACAACTTTAAATTACCTTGGATACATTCAACAGCATGTCATCCAAAGTCTAACTCATTTTGAAATACTGAAAAATAAGTTTTCAAGTAATTTGATATTTTACACTTGTGTGAGTCTTTTGATCATTTTTTTTCAGATTTATTGGCATATT
The DNA here is from genome assembly GCF_000691845.1 of Merops nubicus. Taxonomy (NCBI): domain Eukaryota; kingdom Metazoa; phylum Chordata; class Aves; order Coraciiformes; family Meropidae; genus Merops; species Merops nubicus. Next base: position 4,702 of record NW_008604514.1, on the reverse strand, counting down.
AACCACTTCCTTTTTTCCTCCCTCTTACAGATGAAAAAAAGTAATTTAAATGACAGAGCAAACCCATTACCTACTAGACAACACAAAGGAAATAGTTTACCAAGTAGCAAGATACTGTTCAGTATACTACTAAAAAAAAATTAAGATCATCGTTATCACAGAGATGCTTTCACATGTTTCACAGTTAGCTTCATTTCTTCTGAAGCTTGAAAAGATTATCTCGTAATTCTGTAAATTTACTCAGCTACAAGACTAAAACCAGTAGTTTCATCCTAATAGCAGCTGAGTAGCGTATCAAAAATTGCAAAGTAATTTTAGTTCCCATTTTGTTAAATGAGTCTGGCCTGGTGCTCAATACATCAAAAAAGTCCTTTTCTCCTGGAATGATGAACATTATAGCTCAACAAGATTTCCTTTTTTTTTTTTTTTCACATCTCCCAGCAACTCTCCTCTTATAACAAGCAACATGAACAAAGAATTGGTCACGGTATCTTTGAGAATTTAACCCAGATTCTGAATGGTATTTGAACTTAATTTTGTCAGTAGGAATGTCAGAAACATTTTTAGAAAGAAACTAAATAAGTCACTGATCAAAGTGTGTAACTGTAATAAATAGCAGCTGGTACAAACCTACAGTTCGGGCTGGACTTAGACCTACATCTCGCACAGGCAGGTCCTCCACAGTTTCACCAGCTAGAACAGACATGGCTTATCTACGGATAACAAAATTCAAATTAAATTCTTCTCCAGCTGTAAGTTACAACATGAAACTAGAAAGCACTGAAGTACATTATACAAAACAAATGACAAAGTAATGACAGATTCGCTGAAATGATAGACTTGTGTGTTACTGCAAACATCCCTATCTCAACTGTATCACTCAGAGGTCAATCTAAACTTTCACGTTCAATATTACGCCACTTCTAATCCAGGCACATAATATGGCTTCTTTGTTATGCAATAGCTCCCATGTTATTTAAGGTATAGAGAATGAGCTTTTTAAAAGTTCTAGTTCTGCTGTTCTCAACAATTGTTGGGCTACAGCCACATTTCCAAGTGCATGGGGGAGGGGGACCTGTGGGGAGTTTTTTTGGTTTTTTAATTGTTTGTTCATTTTAAGACAGGTCAGAGCTTAAGGCATCAACTCGAGATGAGTAATGCCATTTTCCACATTTCAAAGGGGACTCTGAAACAGAGGTGCCAGAGGTTATGAAGTCATTTCAGTGTTGCCTACCATTATCTTAGTCTTCTTTCAATCATTGTCATATGAGAAATTACTTCCTAAGACTGAGACTCTCCTATCACTGATTCTCATAAATCCGAACACATTTCTTTCTTGAGGCAACAAAAAGCTTAGCTACATGACAAAGTGATATTAGGAAAGTATTAATGTGAGAAAGTATTACACTTGTTTCAGTATAATATATGGAGATACTTGTTAACTTCTATTTCCTTCTTCTCTTCCAGTGCAGAAAATCAGTTGTTGGCCCATAGAGCCAAGTAAGGCTAAAATAGCATGGTAAGAGACCAGAAGTCCTTTGCACAGTCTGTATTTTCCCCCTATTGTTACGCTCTTCTCCTTACTGAATCCAAAACATGTAGGAAAGCACTGGGAAAGTAACAGTAGTGTTACTAAGGACCTGCATCATAGGACAGAAGTGACATAGTATAACCCACAAACATTCCATAAACAATCTTAATTCTATCCTAACCAAACTGCTGCTGAAGATATTCCTTTCTTCCAACAGTGAAATCTTCGACCATCAACATTCCTTCTTATGGCTTTGTCCAAAAGGAGTGAACAGGATTAATGGAAATCTAGTTCAAATAAGTCAATCTTGCTTCCAATTTTAGGGTGTTTTTTTCATCACTGTAATTTAGGATAAAGTATTATTTCCATTTTTCATCTTTTATAACAACCTGAACACATTTTTCTTTCATGTGGAACAAATGTTTCTCTGTCATGAGTGTTGAAAAGCCTGAACTGGTCTATGTTGGTAGACTAGCAAGAAGGTTGGAGTTCCAAAGCCACCAGTCGCAGAAACAGAGAATAATAAACACTCCATGATAATGAGGTCTGTCATATGCAGCCACTGCAACCAGTGTCACAATTCTAGTGACAGGCACGTATTAAATGGAATCCAGGTCCTCAGTGTTCTCAGCTCCCGATTTCACTCAGGCCTAGGTTCATCATTACAGTCATTATTATATGTTACTATATCAATATCACCACAGCAACTGAGATCAAACTGAAACAGAAACCTTTACCTCTAGATGATCAATCCAAATTTGGTTACGCTGGTAGCAAGGAGAAGATGCTACCATGCTTTGTCTTTCTAGAATGTGGTTGTCTTAGTCTTAACAAATCAAAAATAACAGGATTTTTTGGTCATATTTCAGAGAGGCCAAGAGCTAAACAAATACTTTATCATGGTGTCTCTGCAATGCTTATGATTCATCAAAATCAAGCTTCAAAAACTGTAACACAATTAAGAAGCACATACAATATCACTGTTTTTTCACTGTTTGCCATTTGCTAAGAAAACTTTGCAATGGATATCTACCTCTTCTTTTCAGTGGGAAAGAAACCCATTCATTTAAAAACCAAAGACAAAACAAAACAAGCTTGTTCCCGAAGCAAACAAACAAAACCCCCTTGTCAGTGGCAATCCATTACTGGCTGCAGCAAAACCACAGAAATATTTACATTGTAAGCAAACAAACAGCATGGCTATAGATGAAAGCTAGTTTTTACTGGCAACATGACATGACTTGAAGACAAGTGACAATGTAAAGCTGCTATAAATCTGAACTCCTGAAAACCTAGAAAAGGGGAATTTTTAGAAGTAAAAGGAAGAATTATTTGTTTCATTTTCACTACAAAGTGACAGAAATTAAGCATTTGTCTTTCTTTTCTGTTCTGGGCCACAGGAAAAGAAAAGAGATATTAACTGTTCCTATGAAAAAGAGGGTTTTTTAGATAAAAATACACAAACTTGCCTCCTGTGTTTAGGGAAGCAAATTACAATCACAGATATAGAATTTCACCTGGCAATTTGTCTCATTAGTAACATAAAAACCACCTTGTCTTTAATAATCACTAACAACCATTATTGGTTAAAGACACTTCAAACAGCATATCATGTGTTACACATCTTACAGTTACTTTTTGAATATCACCTCAGTGTCAATCACAAGCACTGAAACAAAATGGCTTGCGCTGCAGTCAATGATTCAGACATTACTTCTAAAAAGCATATGAGATTTCTCAGAGTTCCATATTACTTCTTTGGAAAGCCTTTCCAAAGCAGTTAAATCTCACACAACTGTACTGCAACAGTGATTGTGCTTAAGGAGACCAGCATTTCCTAAAATAAAGCATAATAAAGCAAAACATATAAATTTGTATTTGCATCTGAACAGGTCCACATGCCATGCTGAATCTCAACGATTTAAGCCCATTTTTATTTCCAAGAAAGGTTACCCTATGGTCACTTGTTCCTAACATATAAGAAAGAAAAACTTCACATACAAAGAGAGGAAAATTTTCCATATCTCTGGAATTAACCTATAAGAATTTCAAGCTTGTTATAAGGAAGAATTTGAAATGTAGTTACTGAAGTTAAATAAACTGTAACTTTCTCCTACACTTCACTGCTTACAGAAGTGGTGCTATCACCACCTGTATGGGACAAATTAGTACAAAGAAGCCACACAAAGGTTTGCAGTGTCATGCAAGGCCAACCAGTAACGAGCATGAACTCTTTAAGTAGCTCATGCTTGAGGTCCAAATTCTCATATAACTCGGACACATACTGTTCTCCCAACATCATTCAAATGCAGCAAAGCTGAGAAGGGATTACTTAGATTTGAAAAATTCTCAGCCAGTGGGGCTCAAAGGGCAATTTCTAGTGAAATCTTTAAAAATCACTGTACTTGTTTCAATATGGATTTACAATTTAATTAGTCTTGGTCATGGCCAGGATGATGCTTTTCTTGCAAAATCCTACTCCAATTCTCTGTTAGAGGGAAGAAGGGGGAAAAAAAAAAAAAAGAAAAAAGGAGGAGGAGATACAGACCACCCACCTATCTTAGCCTATCACAAAGTATTTCCAGCCTACATTCTTCCTCCCTTGACTCCTTGAAGATAAATATTTGCACTTTATTTGCCTTGTCATCTAAAATAACCTCATTCATTACTTGGTAAGAGTATACACACATACCATCTTTCAAACATCAGCTGTTGCAGCGTTATGACTTTTAGGAGGCGGAAAGGAAAAAAAAAAGAGAAGATAAAGAAGATATAGAAGATACTGGGAAATGAGATCACAACATCTTGCTGCAGTCTGAGAGAAGAAACACCTCTCAGACCTGCAAGTCCTACTGCAACGCAGAAAAAATCAAACCCGCAATGTCTTGCCTTCAACGTGTTTTACAAGTACTTTCCAAATTTTTCTTCAGCTCCGGCAGTTTTGAGAATAACTGACCGACTGGAGGGAGCAGGGAGGAGAGGTCGCGTTTGCCTCCTGAAGCAGCTCCCCGTTTTTTCCCGTCTTCGGGCACAGAATCACGAGTCCCGCCGAAGCGCAGCGGCCTTTTTCCGTATGCAACAGAGCCCTCACCTGAGAAGGGTGCTGCTACAGGGCTGCTTCTAAACTAACGGCGAGGCACCGCACCGCGCCCTGCCGTGGCCTGTCCGGCG
>NW_008604513.1:0-10161 GCF_000691845.1 Merops nubicus | reverse complement strand
CTTCGCCCTCGGAAAACGAGCTCACTTGTTTTGCTGGGCAGGCTCGCACCCGACAGCGGCGCTCCCGCCAGAGGAACAAAGCCAAGCCCGGGAGCCAGGCAGCACCCTCTCGGAGGCTGTGCAAGGCCCCTTGCAAGGTGCACCCTCCACAAAGCTCTAGCAGACGCGTGAGATCCTGCCCGATCAAGCCCTCCAGCAGCTTTCCACCAACACAGCTGGGGGTGTCAGAGACACTGACTCAATATACTAGAATTTAAAACAAAACTAATCTCTTCAGTTAAAACAAAAATCAGTTATGCTGAAGACTTACTCTGAAAAATCAGAGATTACCAAGCCTTTGGCTAAGAACTGCTTTGCTAGAGGGATGGAAACCTTGACAGCAGCCACACTCAAGGAGTAACAGATGTACATTTCCACTAGAAGTCCTCTCTTGCCCAGTTGAACTCCAGTACGTGTAGGAGACTCAGTGTGCCAGTTCCTCTGCAGAGGAACATCCTAGAGACACTTCCAAACCTCTAAAAATAGAGGGCATAGAGGGCAGCCAAGGAGGATCAACATGGCAAACACCATGCTTGGCTGGGCCACAGGGCAACCTAGCCAGCAGTCTGTCCACATCAGCCACAGGGGCCAGGGGCCAGGAGGTCACCTTTCACTCACAGCAAAGGAGCAGAAAAATGGACACTTGCAAGTGCCCAGGAAGAGACTGACCTGCCAAGAGAGACTTCATGTTCAACCAACCAAATATAAATGAAATAGCCAGCGTTCTCCCTCCAGCCAAGCAGAACTGCTGATGAAACCACCTTTCTGCATGACACATCCAGCAGAGCTTCGAGGAAATCAGAGAGGGAGCAAATCCATTAGCACAGCAAAGCCTTTTTCCAGCCCTGACAGCATACTCTCAACACTCCAGATTTTTATCTGTAGAATAGCTTAAAAGCCACAAGTTCACAGATACGTGGAACATGCCAAAAGTAGATCCAGCATGATGGGATGGGTGTTCATCCATGCAGCTGTGTCATGGGAACATAGGCTCTGCTCCAGAAAGCTAAAACTCCCTTGACCAATGCAGACTGTGTATGGAGAATATCATAGGATGGCTTACAGACTCTTGTTTAAAACTTCCTCCTCTGTAACTAAGGGTGTACCTAGCACGAGCAGCTGCTAGGGCTGGAGTAATACATGCTCCATTCCAGATTTCTCATTGATCACAGAAACCCCTCCAAAGGGGCTGTGTGCTGTGCTGACAGCCGAGGTTTCACTGCTCCCATGGGAGAGGTGGGCATACACCTCTGGAGAGTAATCCAAGCCCCTGCTTGGAGCAGGGGTAGCTGCAGCACAGCACTCAGAGCAACCTGTTACAGTTTCTGACAGTCCTCACTGGGTAAGAGCTGGTTCGTGCTTTAAAGTGGAATTTTCCTGTATTCCAGTTTGTGCCCATTACCTCTTGTCCAAGAAAAGCCTGTCTATCTTTTTACCCACTCCACCCCACCAATTGGGCATTTATACCTGAACTGACCCTTCCCCAGGCTGAACAGTCCCAGATCTCTCAGCCTCTTCTCCTGGGACAGATGCTCCAGTCCCTTCACCTTCATGGCCCTTTCCAGAACCAGCTCCAGTAGGTTCACATCTTTCTTGTACTGGAGAGGCCAGCACTGGAGCCAGCACTCCCCACATGTCTCACCAAGGATGAATGAAGAGGAAAAACCACCTCCCTTGACCTACTGGCAACACTCTGCCTAACACAGCTTCTAGCCTGTTGCCACAAGGGCACTTTGCTGGGTCACACTCAACTTGGTGTCCAACAGGACTCAAAGTGTTGCCTTTTTTGTTTGGTTGGTTGGTTGGTTTTTGTTGTTTTGGTTTTGGTTTTTTTGCACAGCTGCTTTCCAGCTGGTTGGCCCCAGCATGGTCAGGTGCCTGGTGTTATTCCTCCCCAGGGGCAGCACTCTGCCCTTCTTTCTTGAACTTGGAAGATCCCTGTCTCATTCCTTCATGTAGGTGAGGTCCTTCCTAACAGCATCACAACTCCCTGGTTTATCAACTACTCCTTCCAGCTTTGTGTCATCTACAGATGTGCTGAGGACCTACTCTCCCCCCTCAGCTAGGTCAGTAATGAGGACACTGAACAGGACTGGCCCCAGTATCAACCCCTGGAGTACACCACAAGTGACTGGCTTCTAGCTGGATTTTCTGTCTCCAGTCACAACCCCTTGAGCATGGCAGTTCAGCCAGTGTTCACCTCACCTCACTGTACATTTTCTAGCTTGTACTTCATCAGGCTGCCTATGAGGATGTCATGGGAGAATGTTGAAAGCCTTAGTAGTGAAGATAAACAACACCCACTGCCCTCCCTTCTGCCACCAAGCCAGCTATTAGAGCTTGACACACGTCAAGACTGTAAGATAATTGGGTGTAATAAAGCCAACATTTCCCCAAGCTCACTACTCATCAAAAAATAAATAAACATCAGCAAGGTGTGTTTCAGGTTCTTTTTTATAGTTATTTAGAGTAACATTGCATATCTGTGGGCTGTTTGTGCTTCTGTTTCAGGATGAAAATACAGAGATAAGAATGCTCATATATCCCCAGACAGACAGAATCTGGTTCCTTCACCCGTATTTCTAGATGCTACCTTAAACCAAACAGATGCAGCACACAGATACTGTGTGGGCTCATTTTCATCACCATTCACCTGCATTCAGCCTACAGCTGAAACACTGGCACTCTATCAAGTTACATCACAACATTTTGGCAGTGTCTGAATGCCTCCCACTAGTGCATCACACTTTCTCTCTTGGCCTTTCTTTTCCTAGGGTCAGAAGAACATCTTGTTCAGAAATTTTCTATAGTGTATACAAAAATCATACAAATAGAATGATGCTTTGTTAAAGTCTTGGATGAGTTCCAAAGAAGCTCTGGCCTTTTTCAGCCTGAACTTCATCCCAAGAGAACAATTCACTCTATGTTAAAGAAACCTGGATTGGAATTTCACCAGTGGTCAGGACTGCTACAATAAGACTAGCCTATTCCAACCAGAGGAGGGAAGTCTACCTGGAGATCCCTTACTATACTTGCAGCACTGGCAATCTTTGTCCTACTGTAAAAGCCACATGGGGCCAGGAGGTGCTTGTGTGCAAGAGCAACTTTGGCCAGATAGGATGTGTACACAGAACTCTCACAAAGTGGCTGAATACAGCTCATATAGCCTTTGACCAGTCCTTGCAGGGAAGGGTCCTCCCCACACACCCTGAAGGCAGCTGCCTTATGATACGAGTATCATGTATTTGTGCTGAATTCAGCATCTGGGTCATAACTATTCCCTCCTTGATGAGATGCATCCATCTCTTCCACCAGGTCACAGACAAAGAAAGGCCCCAGGACAGATCCCTGGCAAACTCTGTTGGTAACCGGTCTTCAGGTAGAGTACAAAACCCCACCATTTTCCTCTTGAGCCCCAAAATCCACCCACTCACCCACAACCCACCCACTTGGATCATAACATCTCAACCTGGGAGTTCTGTGCTGAACGAGGCTGGCCCTGTTGCTAACACTCCATCCTAAGCCAGAAAACATCCAGTTTTCCATCCAGAGACAGGCTTTAAGACTAGGGCAAACATTTCTTTTAAATTTACAGCAAACAACACACTTGTTTTACAGAGTCAAACAAAATGCTTCATATAGACTCTTCTCCATGTTATGGGTGGCAAAGGAGTTGAGAAAAGCAACAGAATAGTTCACTGAGGCTAAAAAACAATACAAAACACAAAACCCAAGCAAACAAAAAAACCCAAACCAAAACTAACAAATGGCATTTGCTGGAGTCATCACTTTGACAGAAGTCTTCTGTCCTCCTTTAATTCAGCCTGCTAGGCCTAGAGTCTAGTTTCATTGAAGCCAGTGGGCCACTTTCCTCAATATAGTCAGAATTTGGTCCTCAGATAGAAATAACACAAATTAGTGGTACAAAGAGTCAAAAAATCCAATTTAAGAACCAGGATTTTAGATAGCATATTGTAATTCAAACAGACATTAACAGCATGGGGGCCTTGGAGGGCTTGGACAGCTCCAGCCAATAGGCACAACCTAAGAGGTGCTGGGGAAATGTGGAGAGTAAATTCCCCAGAGCGAGTTTATTTGTTGGCAAAGACAGAGCAATTCCCTTCTGATTTATTTCTTCTTTGAAAGAGACATTCAACAGCTTCCCAGCACTAAGACATTTTCACACTTAAGTCCAAAAAGGGCTTAGAGATACTTATGCCCAGTTACTGTACATTTCCACAACAGCACAGAGCCTTGGCAGGCTTCTCAACCAGCTGGTGAGCCTCAAATCCTCCAGAATGTGAGGAATAAAATATTTTTCCTCCCAAATCTCTGAGCAGCTGTTTCTCAGGAAAGACACTGGCCAACTTTCAATGGATCTGTACAGTTGCAGGGCAGGAAGTAAATGCAATCACTTTAACATTGCTCACCAGGCCAAGGGTGTCTTCACCTCTCTAGCACCATTTTAAGAGGTATTATTCCACAGCACAGAAAATGTTTTGAGTCAAGGTGAACAGGCTCAACAGAAATGCAGAAGTATCCAAGGAACTGAAGATAAGTCTGTTTGCTCTCTTGATGTCATAGGCCCCTCCATATCCCTTCCATGAGTTCACACTGGGAAATTCAAGGTTATCTCAGGGACCCAGAAGCCTTTCAAAGGAGGAACTCACAGAGCTAATGAGTCTCCTGCACTCCTCTTTCTTTTCCCTGTCTGTCTCAACATAGTTTCATCCCTCCCTTGCACTTGCAATCGTATCCATCACACGCTGCATTGAACCATAAGAAAGAAGATATATGCAACAATAAAAGGGTTGGGTCTTGGGGGATTTTTTTGGTTGGTTCCCCCATTTGTTTTTTGTTGGTTTGGGTCCCCACCCTTAATAGGCTGAGTAGGTGAATTGGCACAGAGGATGGTTTGACTGTCAGAGCAGTCATGAAGCAAGCAGAACTGCCTGGCTGGGGGAAGAGCTAAGGGCACACATGGCAGCTTCCCCTTCCACTGGGCGTGAGGTGTTTAGCAACTCAGGCAACATCACTCTCCTGTGGTGACACCCTTATAGACCTCACACCCACTTCACCCACTCCCTTCAGGCTCTCACTGGACTGGAAACTACCGAAGGTCAGACTATCCCATCTCCTTTTCTCTCGTTGCACTCTCCCCACCTCTGGCATCTCTGCTAATTAGAAACCACCCACACACACTTCATGCAACAGCTTCATCCACTAACATTTAACAACTGACATTTTCCCTTATGATGTTGCTTCTGAGGCCCATTTTCTTACTCAGTAACACTCCAGAATACTGAACTTGTTGAATAGAGTGGAGTCTCTCATGAAGCCCATTGCTTCCCAATAGAAGATCACTTGTAGGCAGCACGTGGCTGATGCTCATCACTGAAGCACACCTTCAATAAGTCACAGTGCAGTGTCATGATCACTGTCCCAGGTACCTGAGCACAAACTTCTCACCAAACAAACCATGCTGTTTCACCCTCATAATTCTCACTTACAAACCAGAAAACAAAAACAAACCAAAACCCATCACCCCCCAAAAACCTCCTTCTGGCTTTCAAATCAGCAGTGAGGATGCTTGGCTGGATTCTCAGGGCAAATGTGCCCAATAACCAGCACTGTCCGCGATGGCCAGAAGCAGACTGCTCCAAGCTGTGCTGCCCCCAAGCATCTCTTTCAGGAGGGAAACCCTGCAGCCCAGTGTGCTGCCCCACTCTACTGCATGCTCCCTTCCACCAGCCAGAGCACACATGCATTGCTAGGACTGTGCATTGCTTCTTGTTCTCAAGGAAGAGACTTCAGCTACATCAACTAGAGCGTGCTCACCCCAAAGAGCATGCTCCAGTGTTTCCTGCAGAGCTGCCAGGCCAATGATGGGTTATTTCCAGGGACAAGCTCCAAGACTGCTGCTGCTACCAAGCCCTGTCACAACAGAAAACCAAGCACAGGACTTCTCTAGGTGCCTTGGCCACATGCCCCTCTCCAGGACACCTTGTGCAGCTGCAGGGGCTTCTCTGCTGCCCTGCAGCCCCTCTCTACCACCCCACATGCTGTCTCGCAAGACCAGTCATGCCATAAGGCAGCTAGAAGTTCTTTGGCCACTTCTGCAATAATATTGGTGTGCAGAGCTGCTGAAGTCTCCATGCCAGGAGCACAGGGAACACCCTTCCTCCCAGTGCCAGGTACAGCCCCTTCCAGTCCATAGCTGGGCACACAGGAAGGAAATCCCCACCTGGGCAGTACTTTCCAAGGCTGCTGGGCCACTGTAGCCCCACCTGGAGGGATGAGCAAGTAACCTGTTGTACAAAAGGCTCAGAGAGATGGCAAGAAAGGGATCGGTTTCACCCTGAACAACCAGTACGAGGTAGATGTTCATCACTGGCTCTTACTGTTTGCCATCTTTTACTGATCTTTTGGATTCAGACACCAAAGAGGTTTCAGGTTAGCAGCTACCCTGTTTATTTCTGCTAGCACAGGCCCCTCCTAGGTAAAAAAACCCAACAGTTAATGGAAATGCAGCATGCATGGAGCTTCCACTCCTATTAGCAATTGTGAGAGGACACAATTTTCCATCCATGCATTAAGCCAGTCCAATACTGACATCAGCTCATTTCCATTGATTCTGATTACATAATAGTGACTTAATTCTCCATAGAATTGAATTTTCCATATGTTTGGATCTTTTGCAGTTGCTACATGATTTCCTTGTTCCCTGTTGGATTTATTATCTATTATCCTTGTCCTATACTTTAAAAACTACACTTTGCTGCAAGCAGAAATTTCTAGAGACTTGTTTCGGTTTTCTGATACCACGTTTATCACACCAATTTCCTTCCATTTGAAAGGGACCCCCATGACAATACTGCAGTATTAGACATACCTGTAGCTTTGAGAATTGCCACCAATTCTGGCCTGAAGTTACCTTTTGTTACAACAAACATTAGGAGTAATAACCCTATTTAATAACCATTATCGCACCCATTTTCAGGGGGATTTACTACTACTTATAATTCATAAACATCAATTTTATGATATCTAGAAGTTGTACAAAAAACCAGCTGATTGCAAAGGTTACAGTTTTATAGCTGTAGATTAATATTGTCTGCTCTGTGTCCACCCAATAGACAGGAGCATTTCTGTCCAGAGATAGATAGAACTATCGCTAGTTCCCAGTGGCTTCACTGGGCTAACACTCACACACCTCTGGTTAGGTCCTTCTGACCATTTCCTGGCAGACTGGAGCCCACATTTCCCATCTCTTTGTTAATATAAAGATTACCAGTGCTACTCACAAGAAAATGTTCTTCCTTTAACATTCATGTGGTGCCACAGTGTAAAGCTATTAATTTTTGCAGTACTGCTCTGTGGTACAGACTGCTCTGCACTCAGACAGGCATGAACTGAAGCATGGGTTTATCAAAAGCACCACCAGAAGCTAAGAGTACACCTGTACTGCCATGCCACATACTGCTGGAGGTTTACTTGGGATTGGCCAGAACTGAGATGCATTTTCAATCAATCAGACTCTCATTTGCTTATAAGTCATGGTCAGTTTAGTTCTGTCTAAATGTCCATTTTACACAATCAAACATAATCCCATCCACATTCCTGCAAGCCTCTACCAGACTCAGCTGAGCTATTCACACACTTGAAGTCAGCAGAAGTACTTCAGCATTTCTGTAGAAGAAAGTTTAAAAGATCAATTACAATGTTGAACCCATCTGAGAATACTAGTCAGAGAACAGGCTAAATTCACCTAGCACTTCTCTTCCCATCCTACTTCTTGATGGTATTTATATTCACACCTATCTCCTAAATTTCAGGAGTCCAAGCGTAGGCCATGAGTACAATTCCTGGCAGAGCAAGGCTCAGATTTCTTGTCAAATCAGCACTCTGCTCAGCAGGAATACAAAAGCTGCCCTGATAAGTAACTGGAGGAAGTTGTAGAAAAGGTCACAGCATCTACAACCGCATGAGCAGCATCCAGCCCCTGCCATTGAGGAGCTGAGACGAAGCAGGAGGGCATGAGTGGCAGCTCAGCATGGCTCACACAGCCTGGAGAAGGTCTGAGCAGCTAAGAGCAGCCCTCCAACACTTATGAGAACACTGAGAAGATGACCTAGCTCTCCAGAGAGCTGTACAGTGGGAGAGCAAGCAGACGTAAACCGAAAAAGGGATGTGCCAACTGGATGCATGGGGAAAAATTTCTCCATGAAAATTTATTGTAGCAGGTCTGTCCTCCAAGGTTTTCAAGACCTGAGAGGACAAATCCCCAGGTGACTTGGTCTGAGTTCAGTGTTGGCCCTGCTCTGAGCAGGAGGCTGGGGTGGTGACTTCTCAAAGTCCCGCTGGAGTCAAATAGTAAAGCCTCATGAAATCCCATTCAAAGTATTCCATCCAAAAGATTGGGATTTAGGGGAAAGATGTAATCTAAAAGAAGGATTCTTGGGCTGACAAAGTCTTCTCTGTGACAGAGGAGCCACTGCAACAAGAAGACCATCTTAAACAAAATTAATCCAGTCATCTGCTCCTCAAGCCGCCATAGAAAGTACCTCCCCCTCTGTCTCTGCAGGACTTTAAAAATGGTGGTTCCTGGGAATGCATCGGAAAAGCAAAGCACGATAATGGGATGCACAGGTTGAAAGAGGAAGAGAAGAGTTTGGTGACAGCTGGGAGCTCTCAGTCCTCTCTGCTATAGGATGGAGAGCAGGTGCCATCACCCTTCCACACACCCCCAGCGTGAGAGCACCTGTGGCCCTGCATTCCTTCCTCCTCGAGGAAGGGATGTGACCCATCTGCCCTGCTCCACACCTGCAAGAGAAGCCCTCCCCTGCACACCCTACCAGAGGCAGCCAGTGCTGCTCTGGCCAGTCCCCACCAGCTGCAGTGACCAGAGTCCTCCTAGCCACAGCTCGGCACCCAGTGAGGACCTTGCTTCCCTCCAGCCACATTCTCACCAGTTTGTTTGCATGCCTTGAGCTTCTGAACCATCTCCAAGCACAACCCCTGCACTCAACCATGCACAAGCCTGATGGGTCACATGTTGATGTTACAGGAGGACAGCAGCTGCCTGCTGAGCACAGGTAGGCTGTGACATTCATGAGAGCCCAAACAGTTTTGATTTCATGCCAGCATGCCACATGGGCAGCTGCATTCCCAGTGCACCCCCAGGACAGACTTTCTACAGTTGTCATGTCACAACACTGGCCATTTCCAGGCAGCAGTGAAAATGGCCTTTTTTTTTTCCCCCATGTGAAAACCAGAAATTACCTTATTCTTTAATTATATGCATCCAATACTAATAATTTGATGCCTTTATAAATCACATCTGTAAGAGTAATTTGACCTCCCAGACTACTGAACAATCCTTGAGAGAACCAAGTCACCTCATGGGGAACATTCAACATTTCAATATGGAGAACAGAAGATGCACTTTCTAGACCATGGGATAAAACAGAAGTCCTGAAGGATCTTTTCCACTCTAATTTCATCACCTCTGTACCTGCATAGCTTGGGCCGCCAAATCAGACTACTGTTTTGTAACAAATTCTGTGCACAGACCAGGGAAGTCCCTGCTGTCAGGCATCTCTAAAGGACCTGCACATCCTTGACATGCTGAGTGAGCCCACTTGACAGTGCTCTGCTACCCAATGGGCTGATCCCTCTCCCCAGCACGCTGCTCCAGCACGCACCATCCTGAGTGCCAGAGATGGTGCAGCCAAGGAGCTGCGACTGTGGTGCTGAGGGTCGAGCCACCCTTATCAACAGGAGTGAGCTGTTAGAGAACAGGACACTTCACGAGGAGACTGTGCCAAAGAAGTCTCCATCACCTACTGCATGTGGCCACCAAAGAGAATGCAGAAATGTTCTGAGGCCCTCTCCAGGCAGAGACACACCCATCTGTTCTCAGCCTATAGAGGATACCAGCACAGAACAAATGTAGGTCAGTGTCTGGCTGTGGAGGAAAGCTGCAGAAACAATGAGCTCCAGAGGCACTTTCCTTTCGCACTGGGAGTTGCCAGCAGCTTGCCCTGTCGAGCCAGAGGCGTTCCCCCACACCCCCAGGACGCTGGCCACGCAGCAGGCCGAGCCCGGCGCAGAGCCGCGGGC
>NW_008604512.1:0-9372 GCF_000691845.1 Merops nubicus | reverse complement strand
TGGCCCGGCGAGCCCAGGAGCATCCTCCTCCCCCGGCCGCATCCTCCTGCCCCCGCCGCATCCCCACTCCCGCCACCAGGGCTTCCGGGGCACGGCCAGGACCCTGGGCAATCCCCCCAGCCCGGCAGCCGCATCTCCAAGACTCCTGCAAGTCTTGTATGCCTGGTTGCAAAGAACCACGAGCCCTGGAGAAGAGAAGGCTCTCGGGGGATTCTGTAGCGACCTCCAGTCCCTGTGAGGGGCCCATAGGAAGGCAGGGGAAGGTCTGTTCTCAGGGGAACAGGACAAGCGACAGGACAAGGGGTATGGCTTTGAGCCAGAAAAGGGTAGATTTAGGTTAGACATTAGGAAAAAGTTCTGTAATATGAGGGTGGTTGATCACTTGACCGGGTTACCCAGAGAGGTGGTGGAGGACGCACCCCTGGAGGCATTCAAGGCAAGGCTTGATGAGGCTCTGAGCAAACTGACCCAGTTAGTTAAAGATGTCCCTGCTTATTGTAGGGGGGGTTGGACAAGATGGCCTTTAGAGGTCCCCTCCAACGCAATACATTCTAGGATTCTATGAAGCTGCTGCCAAGGCCAGCTCTGGGGCTGTGCTGCTCCTCACCTTTCTCTATGTCCATAATGACGGAGGTTTTCCCTGCGTTGTCCAGCCCCATGACAAGGAGGGTCACCTTCCTGAGGAGCAACAACAGTGGGTGAGCACCCCAAGAGACAGGCTGTGCTCCCTGGGGAGCAGTGACCACAGCTGGTCCTGGGGCTCCCAGGGAGGGGACTCTGCCCATGGCTGCTGCACTTTGGCCAGGAGCAGGGCAGGATGGTGACAGAGGCTCTGTCTGAGCTGGGGGTGAGGGCAGGGACAGTCCCCCCTGCTCTGGAGAGGACAAGGGCAGGCACAGGCACCTGGAGCCACCTCAGCATCATGGCACAGCCACACTGCAGGACCTTCGGAAGCACAGCTTCCCACAGCAAGGATTTAATTTCCACATCATATAGGATCAAGCAATGATATACACAGGCCCAGAAGGTTGTTCCTTATGTGCAAACAGTTAATGATCGCTCTTGGTGTCCTTACTTGTCACTGAGTACACAGTGAGGGAGGAGTAGCAAGGACATTTTACAAGCTTCTGTCTGGACTCAGGAGGTTTTTCCTGATGCTAAACAGTCCTACATGGTCTACAGTAATGTGCTCCATTGGAGCCACATGCAGAATGTTTTCCTTGTGGTTGACAAGCCACAGTAGTCATTCACAGTGTTGTTTTCTTCCTCAAACTTACAGATCAGGGTGCACGGGCAGCACGGCTCCATCTCCAGCATTACAGCAACTTGTCCTCACTGATGAGGGAGGACCATCAACCCCCTCACTGCCCGCAGCATCTGCCCAGGCTGGTGCAGTGCTGTCCCCAGGCCTGCCAACGTACACTTGGGACGTACGTGTGCCTTGCTCTGTGTTTTGGGGATGGTTCTGGCAAGGGGCACGGCTCTCATGGTGTTACAGCACCAGTGCCCATGCTGATAAACCCAGGTAAACGCTGTGCCCCCCAGGGAGCCCCGAGAAGCAGGCACGGGGACCTACCTGATGGGCTCCTGTATGGCCTGCAGCCACGACCAGCAGTGGGAGAAGAGGTGGAACATTCCTGGCAGCCCCGCGTGGAGGGATGGTCTCTCTTCAGCACCTAGGAAGCGAGCAGCCCAGTGTGTCCCTGTGCTACGTCCTCCTGCCTGTGCTTTCTCCCCATGGCAGGGAGCATCTCACCCCTGGATGCCCTGTCCCGTGGCCCAGCACTGCCACCTCCAGCCTGGTGCTCACAAGCCAAACCTGGGGTCAAAGCCCAGCCCACTGGGCAATACCCCATGGGCACAGACCCCCCACCAGCCCCTGCCCCAGCAGCTCCTCGCACCGCAGGGGCACTGGCCAGGCTCTCACCTCTGGCCCCTGCCGTGCAGCCCCTCCTCACACCCCTTTTGCGTAGCAGCTGCTTAAATCTAATCTGGATTTAAATTACTTACTTCTCACAGCCTCATTAATCCTGAGGGGTCAGCCCAGGCTGGTGGCCACTGGGACATGGAGTGCCACAGGTCTGCCCACCACGCTGGGTGGCACAGCACGGACTGCACTACCCACCCGGCTGTGCCAGCAGGGCACTGGGCAGCCTCACACTGGCTCAAATGGCTTGTGGTGGGGACATCGCCTGGCAGCCCACGTGGGGTTTCTGGGTGAATTAGTGTCTCCTCTAACCAAGAGTGTCCCCGGCTACTTGCTGCCTAATCCCTACATGGAGGTTTCTCTGCAGCCCCTGCATGGTGTACGTGGCTCTGCTGCCCACCCACGGGTCACCTCTCTGCTGGGCTGGGGGACATCACCACTCACTGCTTGTATTTCGTGTCCCTTTAGGCACCTCCTCAGCAGCAGCAGGTCCTGTGCCACTCAGAATAGATATACCAGTCAGCCCAAACAGGGGCCTGGCTGGGAGCAGGGAGATGGTGGAGACCCTCGGACAATGGGGAGAGTGGAACAGAGACAAAAAAATCCCTAACTCCTTGATCTGCAACCCTGAAGCTCCTGCTCCTCAGGTTTCTGCTGCTTTCCCCAGCTGGAGCTGCCCTCCCCAGCACGTTGCTGCTGTTGTGTGCAGAGAGGCTGCACAGAGATGTCTGTGCTGCAGGAACTTTGGCTGGTGAAAGTGGGGTCCACAGAGATGAGGACATGAGACCCACCAAAAGCCACACAGGGGACCAAACCAGGATCCCGTTGGCTCCCATCAGCCCATGCTAAACCACCCAGTGCCCACAGCACTCCCTCAACCAGCTGAGACCCCCAGCTGTGAGCCAGGGGTGCCGAGATGCTGCCAGATGTCCCACAGCTCTGAGGTGGCCCAAGGGGTGCAAGCCCATGCTGGGCATGGCCCCTCACTCCAGCCCTGCACGCTGCTGGGAAGCTGGGCACCCACCCCTGGGTGAGGGAGCAGCCCCAGGGCCACAGCATGGGCGGGGAGCTACGTGTGGTTAATGATTGATAGGGGAAGTTTCCATACTGATATCACAGCCACATGCAACAATATTTGGGGTGACTTTTCAGCACAATGCCATTGATGGTGGGGCAATGTGTGCAGCGCAGCTGCCTTAGTCTAGCCCAGGGACAGAGCCCTAGCCCCAGCCTGGTGGCCTTTCCCAGTTGCTCCTGTGCCTGTGCCAGCAGCCTGCTGGGACCAGCTGCAGTGCCAGGCTTGCAGGCAGTGTGGGGCTGTTGCAGAATTAGCCATTCCAGGGCTGAAATCAATGCTGGAAGCATCAGTGCATGTGTCTGTGCCCCAGGGTGGCACTGCCAGGGGACAGCCAGGCAGGGGACAGGAAGAGGCATGACCACAGGTGCTATAAATAGAGAAGCACCTTGTGGCAAGCAGCCCTGGAGCAGTGGCAAGGCCTCCCCGAGGGGCAGTGAGAGCTGGGCTCCCTCCAGCACTGAGGGATTTCCAGAGGTCTTTGCTCAAACAGGCACCAGGGACTGGGAAACCCCCCAGGTGCCTGACGTGGCTGCAGGTCCCCCCTTCCCTTGTGCACACGCAAGGCTCAACAGCTGGAAAAACCTCAAAAGCTGCCCCAGAACTGATGCAATTCACACTCAGCTCTGGAGAGGTGTTGGGAGGGCCAAGCCCAGATGGATGGGCACTTTGCCGGGCCCGGGCTCAGGTTACAGAGCTGGCCACTGGCCCTCCACCCACACGGCCGGCTGGGGTGGAGCCGGAGGCGATCTGACGGTGCCTGTGCGTGCAGTGCCAGCCGAGCCCCGCAGCAGCCGTCCGGGTTTCCTTGGTGACTGTTGCCAGGTGAGAAACTCTCAGGCAGAATTTATTATCTCGGTGGATTATCGGAGATGTTCCTCACCGGAGCTGGTACCGGACTGGGCCCCGGCACCTTGCCGGGCTGGGCCCTCTAGTGCCACGGGTGCCAGTGGGAGCCCCTGAGGCAGGCAGCGGGGCAGCTCGGAAGCTGGCATCACTTCC
Organism: Merops nubicus; assembly: GCF_000691845.1. Lineage (NCBI taxonomy): Eukaryota > Metazoa > Chordata > Aves > Coraciiformes > Meropidae > Merops > Merops nubicus. The sequence continues at coordinate 5,368 of NW_008604512.1, read as the reverse complement.
CGGAAGGTGGCACGTGTTTTGGGGCTATTTCTGCCCGCTGGAGTGTTGCAGGCGAGGGAAGGAGGCGAAGGCAGCGGGAGCGCGGAGGAGCGCAGATGGACGGCTGGCGGGCTGCCCTGCCTTGGCTTCCCTAGACCCCGTGAGTACGTGCCCGAGCTGGCACTGGGCACAGCGGGACCCCCGCACAGGACCGCCGGGGTGAGGAGCAGAGCTGGGGGTGTGGCAGTGGCAGGGCTGGGGGAGCTCGCACGCAGGGAACGGTGACTTGCCAGGAGAGCAGTGGGCAGCACAGAGCTATCGGGGCTGCCTGTAGCCTTCGCTGGGAGCCGTCGGCTGAGGAGGCACCAAGACCGAGGTGACGGCAAGGACCAAAAAGTCCTGGCAGAAACAGCTGCAAGCGGTCCTGCTTTGCTTGGAACTGCATCGTCTGCCCCAAAATGCATCCAAGGCAGGGCGAGGACGTGCACAGGCTTTGGGGAGGGACTCATCTTTCTATTTATTGCGTGGTACGTAGGACAGCGACAGCACAGCGAGGTGGTACATGTGCAAATAGCTGCACCGGCCCTTTAAATCCCGGCGCGGCTCTGGTGGCTGACGATAACCCCGGATCACTGGAGCTCCTAAATCCCAAGAGCTAATTACAGGCGAACGCCCCACGGTCAGGCTGGAAATGCAAGATAATTGCCGGCTGTGCCACGGAGACCTGTTGGCCGTGAACTAGGGCACTGGGGATGTTTGCTGCCAGGCTGGCATGGCAGCGGGGAGCGTGGCCAGTTTGTGCTGGGGGCACGGTGCACGTCAGCCCTGCTCCCAGCCACTGGGCCAGCGACCATTTTGCAAGCTATTTTGGGCGAGGGAGGTTGTTTTTCTGAGCACTCTTTGCTGCCCCACCACCTGTACCACCACCCTGCAGTGATCGCAGAAGCAGGGGAGGAACCGTGCAGGGAGCTGGGTGCTCTCCACCCAATTTCTGATCTGGTGCTTCCCAGCCAGAGCACACCTGAATTCCCAGGAGAGGCTTAGATTTGAGCGTGAGCTCCTCTGCTGGGGTTTGCTCTGCTCCCTGCTGTGTGGGGAAGCTGCCAGCTCCCTCCTGTGTCGTGCATGGAGCTCAGTGATGCCCCTGTGATGGCTACAAGCCTTCCCTGGGCTCCTGCTGCTTTCCTTCCACAAAGCATGGGGGAAAGGAGAGTGCAAAGCATCCCCACTGCCTGCCAGGATGCCCGGGCAGGTGCAGTCACAGCCTGGCTGGGTTAGCAGGCTGCCAGGGCTGTATACTCTTACAGCAGATGGGACCAGTGGAATAAGTTCATTAAATGTAATTTTAACCCTTCCTGCCTGGTTTAGTGTTACAGCATCACCCACTGCCTGAGCTGGGACTGTAGCCAAAGAGGCACAACTTCAAAATGTGTAATTATTGTGAAGAGCTATAAATACAATGGAAGAAGATAACTCTTTTCTCATTAAAGCATTTAAGCTGTGGGGCAGCAGTGGCATGGCCCGTGCCAGAGGAGCACTCTGGCTCTGCCAGCAGAGAGCCTGGCTGAGGGCTCAGCCTGCAGTGAGATTTAGAGGGATGAAGCCCTCAGCACAGAGATGGGTTTTTCTCCCAGCAGGACAAGAGAGTGAAGCTGGATGAGGAACTGAAGCAGCAAGAGCAGTCGCATGATGAAGCAAATGGAAAACAAACGTTTCCCCAACTAGAAAATATTCCACCGACTGCTGGGGCAGGAAAAAATATAGCTGAGTTACTCAGAAAGCAATGCAAAATCCAAACAGTTTAGGCTTTGAAAAGCAGTCATTTGCAAAGCTATTTCCAAACTAGGTGAAAAGTTCCTGGCTAATGCCTGGGATCCCCCAGCTGCCAGCCCTGCCAGCTGGGGCACCGTGGCTCCTGGTGTGCCCTGCTCGCAGCCTGTCGAGCTGGGGAACACTTGGTGGTTCCCACTTCATCCAGCACAGGTCTTTTGGGGTTCAATGCACCACCACCATTGCTGCATGCAGCACCAGCTGAATATTTCATCCTCAGCACAAAGCGGGGAGGTTTCAAACAGGCAGCAGGGTGGGGAGCACCCCGAGCAGCTGCCCCTACCTCTGTGTAGGGCTATATTTGGGAAGCTGGCAGCCTGTGCTGCCACGTCCTGACTCTGGGAGCAACGTCTGCTCCCGGTCCTAGTGCAGTGGGCAGAGGACAGGAGAGCCTGCGGGACCCCGCCGGCTGCTCTCCCCACCTGGGCTCTTTAAGACCTTTGGCAAGGAGCTCCCTGCCATTTCCAAACAGCTTTTCCCTTCTCCTTTTACAGGAGCCGAGCCGCCAGGCAGGCATGTGTAAAGCAAACAGGGCTATTTTCAGCGTGAGAGCCGGCGCGGGAGCCGGCCCCAGCCCCCGCACAGCCCGGGCTCTCACACACAAACCCCGCAGCGCTGCCGGCGGGCAAGGGGCTGCAAAAACCTTTTTTCAAGGGGCTTGGAAAAACTGCCCAGTAAATCCCACGTTTCACACGGTGGGCAGCCACCACTGCCACAGCACGGGGCTCAGAGCGTGTTGTGTGAACACTGGGATGAAGAAAATAATGAAGCTGGGATGTTCTCCAGGACAGGGCAGGCACTTGTGGGAACAGGACTGACATCCATCCACACGTGGTGGCAGGACACAGCCTGGCACCTTGGGCGTCCCTGGGTTGGGAGAAACTCCTGGATGCTGATGCCTGCAGCAAGGCACAGGGCAGGGACTCAGTTGGCACTGTGCCACCTTTGAGCCAGGAGAACAGTGGTTTCTCCTTCCCTCTGCCTTTTTCTCCTACTCCACCTCCTGACAATGAGGTCTGAAAAACACATGAGCTTCTAGGTGCTGCTGTAACAGAAGTAGCCTGCAACCCATCTGAACCCCCTCACTTTCCTAAGTGGTCCTAGAGATGCCAGCACAGTCCCCCTCTGCTTGGCACCTTGGGTTATACCCCGATGGGCACTCCCATGGCAGTTTCATGTTAGAGGCCACTTCACCCCACCCAGCTCAGGGGCTCTTCTGCTCCTGGGAGGGCTCAGAGTGAGGGCTGGCCACCAGATGCCTACTCCACTGTCCCACGGTGTGGCCACAGCACATGGGAACATCGGGGTGGGATGTCCCCAGCACCTGGGCAGTCCCTCCTGGCTTGTGTCAGCTCTGGGTCAGCTGGTGGCTCTGTGGTGGAGGTGTCCCAGGGTGTCTGTGTGCAGGCAGAGGTGCAGGCATTGGGTGGGCAGGCACAGGGAGTGGCAGAGGAGTGGGGCAGGCTGGCTGGCTGATGTTATCTGTGACACAGATCACTTTTATGGGCTGCTGTTTACAGCGCTGAGCTGCAGGCAGGTAGGGTGAGCCTTGAGGGGTGATTCACAGCGTGAAGCAGAAAACATCCCGCTGCCTCTCTGGGCTTGGGTCAGAAAATGGGATAATAACTGGTGTGGGAAGTGCTGTGAGGCTTCGTCCCTCCGTTCATCCGATGGCTGCTGGGGCTCCTGGGTGCAGGATTGGAATTCTTGACTGCTTAAACAATCGCTCTGAAGTATTTCATCATGAAGCAAAGGAAGATGAAATAAAAATTACAATGAGTCGGAGCCCAGGCATTGCTCAGCCGAGGGCTTGGTGACCTGCCAGACTCCTGGGGGATGATTTTAATTTGGATAAGTGGAAGTTGCATAAATAGTATAAATTGCAAGCTGCTCTCTCTCCTAATACAGAGGTGTGGGTGCAGTTGGCAGTGCCACACGATGCCGGGCTGGGGCCGGGGCCACTGCAGCCCGTGCACAGCTCCCACCCAGGGTGTCCACAGGAGCACCCCAATGCCAGCAGGCTCCGCTCCTTGGATACCATTCCGTTTGCCCTCTGCCCTGCTGGGTTCTTTTTTTGGAGAGGCCGTTTTCCAAAAAAAGCTCAAATATACGTAGCTGTCATACCAGAGCTGAGCAGTCACACGTAGGTCTCCCGTCCCCTCCGGTCTGGCCAGTCCCTGTGAGCTCATGGTGCTTGTGGTTTCCCGAAGCAGCTGTTCTGCCTTGGAAGGAAAAGCACCGAGCAGCTGCCGGGACTGGGATTGCTGCTGTGTGGGAGCTGCTGGCAGGGGAGACGAGGCCTCCAAGATCTCAGGAGTTTTTATTCCCAGCTCTGCTAGTGATAAGCTCGATAGCCTTGGGAACGCTGCCGGCCTGGTAAAATGGGGGAAACTCTCGTGCGTGGGGTTTGGGGGGTTTTGTGCTTTGGGCTTGCGCAGGGTAATGGACACAGTGTTTCCACCATTAGTGTGGGCACCTCCTTGCGAGCTGGCCTGGCTGCCAGGGGATGAACACAGAGTGCCTTTTAAAACCTAACTAAGACTTCCCGGTCTGCTTAAACCAGGGAACATTGGCCGACCTCAAACACTCCTTGCCTTGGCCCATGTCTCCCAGCCAGCCAGCCAGTTGGGTCTGAGTCATCGGGCGGGCAGCGCGTGGCCATCCCCACGCCGGCGGCCGCCTCGGGGGGAAAGGCAAGGCTGGTGCTGGGGCCACCACGTGTGCCCGGCAGAGCAGGGAGCCCCATCGATGTGGGGAGCAGCCCAGAGAGCCTTGTGTTCCCACCGCGGTGCTGGAGATGGAGGTGTGGAGCTCAGCTGCCCCCCGAGCCTGGACCAGGGACGGGAGAGACAGCAGGGGATGTGGGGCTGAGCAGCAGGCTCAGAGATAGGAGATTTGGCTCCATCAGCAAGTCTACATGTCCCACCACCTTGAAGGCAAGGGGGAAAGCACCAAGTTGCTCAGCTGCAGGCCAAGGTGATCTTCACTCCCTCCTACCTGGAAGCAGGAGCATCCAAGATGCAGGAGCCACATCTCCCCTATAACGTCCTACCCAAATCTTGAGGCCAGCCCTGCATGCACACACCAGCCACCTGCGGGGCTTGAAGGGATGCCCCTGCCATAGCAAGATACCAAAATGCTCCCTCCTTGACAGCATCCTTGCTCCCACACATTGCTCCATGAAGTGCAGAGCAGGTTGGGTGGTGGGTGCCCTGGGCCAGCCCCACATGCCCTTCTGTGGGGCTGGAGCTGGGGTGGTAGTGGGTGCAGGCACTGCTGGTAAAAGCCACAGACCTGGCTGTGGCTAGGGCTGGCACAATGGCATCCCTCCAGTGGGACCTCCCTGTTCCTGGGGCTACCTGACACCTCTGCCCTGGGGGAGCCCCCCATGTTGCTGCACTTTGGGGGAGCTGCCAGGACCCAGCTGGGACAGGACTTGGCAGGGGTGTCCTGGGGGGGACCCCAGGGTCTCAGGGGCACGCAGGGTGTAGCATGGGGGCTCGCAGGGCTACAGCTGGGCGACCGGAGGTGTCCCGGGGTGGGGGCTGCAGGGGGGGTC
>NW_008604511.1:571-921 GCF_000691845.1 Merops nubicus | reverse complement strand
TGCCATCATCACCCCCATCCCTGTCACCCCCATCCCTGTCCCCCCCTCCACCCACCCCTGTCCCCATCCCCATCTTCCTAACCCCTTCCTTGTCCCCATGCCCTGTCCCAGCCACGTGTCACCACAGGGCTGGCCCTGCCCGGACGTGACCTCTGTCCCTGCTCTGCTGAAGGGTTATTTTTGGGCCACCTCCCCCCTTCCCTGTGCCTGTCCCAGCCCAACTTGAGGGGACAGCACGGGGCTGGCACGTCCGAGGGACCTGGCTCCGGTGTCACTCGCTGTCCACCCCCTGCACAGACACGTGTCTGGCGGGGACAACCACAGCCCGGGAGGGGCCCGGGACTGGGTGT
>NW_008604511.1:0-299 GCF_000691845.1 Merops nubicus | reverse complement strand
GCCGTCAGGAATAGCAGGTAACGTCCAGCTGCCTCAGCAGGGCCCTGGCATCAGGCTGGGCAGGTGCCAGCTCCCACGGCCAGGCCAGCAGCTCCCCCATGGGTGCCACTGCCACCGGCTGGGCCTCATTCTGCTGCTCCCTGTCCCCGATGGGCATGGCCCCAGGAGGGGGCTCAGCACGGCAGCAAGGAGAGGCCAGGGGCACAGTGTGAGCCCTGGGGGGGGCTGAGTCTCACAGATCCCTCTGTGGCACAAGGGCACAGCCACAACATGTGTCTGGGATGCTCCAGGCTCACCCG
>NW_008604510.1:5153-6782 GCF_000691845.1 Merops nubicus | reverse complement strand
CCCACCCTGCTCCCACCCAGCCTGGCTCCCTTCAGTGCCAGGTCCATGTTTGGTTCCTTCCCATGTTCCTGGTCCTGCAAGCCCTGTGTCCTTCAGCCCCTGTTGGGAGGAGGCTGGATGTGATGAACCAAGAGTCCTGTCCAGCCATGGTGATTCTCTGATCTACGTGCTGGTGGTGGCAGGGCTGAGGTGCCAGCCCGTGGGGGATAACTGGGGTGAGGTGGGAGCTGGGGGCTGTAGAGGACAGGGCAGCCTTTGCTCTCCCAGCTGCTCCACCTCCACCCAGGGGGGCAGGAGTTCCCAGGAGGGATAAGCACATGGGTATGGGTGTCTTCCTGAGAGGTTTTTAAACCTGGAGGTGCTTGGTTGTCCAAGCCTGTGGGCTGCAGGACCTGGTGGGCTCAAGTTGCACCAGGGGAGGTTTAGGTTGGATGTTCAGAAGAATTTCTTTCCTGGCAGAGTGGTGAGGCCTTGGCCCAGGCTGCCCAGGGAGGGGGTGGAGTCACCAGCCCTGGAAGGGTTCAAAAAAAAGTGTGGATGTGGCACCTGGGGACATGGTTTAGTGGTCATGGTGGTGTTGGATGGTGGTTGGACTTGATCTGAGAGGCCTTTTTCAACCTTAATGAATCTGTGATGTATGATTCCATGGCTGTAGCCTGTCTGGGGTGGGCTGGGGCACGGCAGCACAAAAGGCACCCAGGAGAAGGAAACAGCCTCTGGTCACACACTGGGCTTCTCTTCTTTTATCACTGCAGAATCACCCAGCTTTTATTTAGGTTGAAAACATATCCAACAAAGCAAGCCCTGGAGAAAGTCACACCCTTCTGGTCCTTCAGTGCCTCTTAGCCAGGCTCTGGATCTGCAGCTGAAGGCTGCAGCCCGTGGCTGGGTGCTGGTCCCTCCCGGCAGCCCCTGGGCACTCACCTGAGCCAGGTGCTGGCTGCTTGTGGCCACCCGTGCAGCGGAAGGCTGGTGGGGCAGGGGGGTGGCTGCTGCTGGCCCTGCAGACAATGGGGCAGATGTGGAGGAAGTGATCTGTCTCCAGCTGCCCGCAGATGTTCGGCGGCCGAGGCCGGGACCGCTCATCACATTTCTCACTCTCGCTGCCAAGCCCTTCCTGGGCTGGGAGCACAGCTTTGCCTTTCTTCATCCTCCCCCCTGCCTCTAAGGTGCAATTTATGATTCATTTTAAATGTGCTGCCAGGATATTTCGGCTGAGATGTGATCTCCATCCCATGGCTGTGCGTGGAGCAAACAGCAGCAGTGGTGCTTATTTTGTGCTAAAAAAGAAAAAAGGGGAAAAAAAAAGCTCAAGATGCAAAGTCCAGCTGCAAGTGGATGAGGAGGATACAATGCTTGGCAGCCAAACTGCTCTCTCCCCTTGTGAATGGAGGTGTCTGTGTATTTTCCTTCACACTTAAAATAGAAACATATTAAGTTATCACTGCTTGTTTGTGTCAGAGCACCTGCCTGCTCCAAGTCCTGCAAAGCCTCCATCTGCTCACCTCCCTGCCTCCAGCAGCCCCCGCCCGGGGCAGGGGGAGGGCAGCACCACAGCAGCCCCCAGGAGCACAGAGGGGACCGAGCTGGCCACCGTGGCCACTGCACGGCCAACAAAACCACACACGG
>NW_008604510.1:0-5122 GCF_000691845.1 Merops nubicus | reverse complement strand
CAGCTCTGCGGAGGGACACAGGGGCAGGAGTCTGCCCAGCACTGCTCTGCCAGCAAGGTGCTGGGATAGGGTGAGGTTGAGCACACTGTGGGTGCAGGTTGGGAGCCTTGCCTGGTTCCAAGCACTTCCCAGACTCCAAAGATGCCAGGGTGGGGGCTGGGACCCTTAGTTAAGGTTGCAGAGATGTCCCTGGGAGGCTCCATCATGAGAGAAAGTTTTCCTGCTGGAGAAGCTAATGCTGCAACTTGGCTCTTGTGTTACATACACGAGGGAGGCATTTAAACAATCACTGTCCTCGTGCAGCTTTCACACACAGAGCCTGGCAGCTCTGCAGCCTTTGGAGGGAAGCTGGTGGGGTGGAGCCTGACCCAGGAGGATCCATTTCTCCTGACATCTTTAAGTTGCCAGAAGCTGCCTCTCAGCCAGCCCCAGGGATTTTACTGAGCACCCACCTGGCCAGGAGGATATCCCATTGTCCAGACCCACCGAAGGGCCAGGACCCACAGTGCATTTGCCAGGTACCAGCTGCAGGTCTTCAGCCCATGGCACAGATGATGGAGCTCATTTTTGTGTCTCCAAGAGTGGTCCAGTAGCAGGAGACTAGGGAGAGACTTTGGGAAGAAGGCAGGCACGGAGAGCAAATGTCAGGTGTTTGTGCCACTCCGCAGGTGACAGCCAAAGGTGTCACCTCCCACCTGCCTGCCCCTGGGCAGGGCAAGGGCTGCGTGGTCAGATGCTGCCCAGTGTGGTGGACCCTGCCCCACAGCACTGGTGACCAGATGATGGTGAGTGCTGATGCAGTTTCTCAGCCTGCAGATCACCCTTTTGTTCAGCAGTACATCCCAGATGTGCAGTAAAACAAACTAGTTGCTGTTGGCTCTGCTCTTTGCTAACCTCAGGTTTATTTGCTCAGTAATTTATCAGGCAGGGCCCAGGCCAGCATCATGGCCAGGGTCACCATCAGACTCCACCAAGCACCAGGAGGGCAGGGGTGTGGCACCAGTGCTTTGATCTGCTCATCCTTCTGGTGGCAGCTGGGGATTCTGCCCTGGCTCTGCTCCCTGAGGGTAAATAACTGTCCCCTTCCAGGCCCCAGGCTGCTGCAGGCTGGCAGCGTGTCCTGCTCTGCTCCAGCTGGGCCTGGCAGTGCCCACCTGGGATCCAGCTCCAGCAAAGAGCAGCTCAAGTGCAACGGGACCTGGTGGAAAAATCCAACCCTGCCCATCCTACCAAGCAGGGGCACAGTGCCTGGAGAATGCAGAGAGCTTCCAGCACCCTGTGCTCATGTCTTTGATCACTTTGGTGGTTGCCAGGATGCTCTCCCAGGAAAGCCATGGACCTTGCTGAGCCACCACTGCAGCGCAGGGGCCAGAGGCAACCGTGAGGTCTGCTGGGTGCAGGACACCATCTCCAGCCCATGGGCTGTCTCAGGGGGCATCTGCAGCCTCAGAGGCAGAAAGGTTGCTCACTCCATAGCCCGGTGGCCAGACAGAGCTGTGCTGTGCCCTGGCTGAAGCCTCTGCTGCTGGCCTGGTGCTGGCACAGCAGGAACCCAGCCAGCAGCCTGACCCTTCCACGTGATGACGCTGGTGGGTCAGAGCCACCTTGTAAAAGCAGCCTGACCCTTCCTTATTTGACCTGCCACTGTGCCACTGGTGGCAAACACATAGTTCTATAGGTCAGCAGGATGGCAACCTGGATCACTGGGTGATGGGTGCACAGTGGGGGTGGCACCAGGGCTCCTGCAGCGTGCCCGCTGCGGGGGCGCGGGGTGGGACCCGAGCTAATGACCTGCTTGGTGATGACTATGCCAGGAAAGAGACTTTGCCTGGCAATGGAAAGGGAACTAATGCATTGCCAGGTTATTTAATCTCAATAAATCATTTTAAAATATTCAGCTGTTATTTACATTAAAGCAACATTTGATGCCTCTGGGCAGAAACAGAGGAGATTCAATATTTGTCATACATTAATTGAGCCAACTAAGGTGAGTAAATTGACTCTAATAGTTTTTTGCCTAATAATATTAAGCCTAAGAGAGAATGAAGGTGGGGTTTGCTGGGGCTCAGAGCTGTGTAAGTGGTGGTTCCTCACTGTCTGATCATGTTTTATAACGAGAGTTTTCTCTTCGTGCCTTGATCTAGTGATGGTTGTGCATGTCTTTATTTTTAAGCATGTGTCTAACTTCTATTAACTTAAGGGTAAAACAGGCTGTGTCCTACCAAATTAGCCTATGTAGGTAATAATGAGGTAGGCAGTGAATTATTTTAAGTCATGAATCTATTCCCAGTTTCAGCAGTCTCATGACACCCGTTTTTGGGATGTGACATGATCAGCTAAGCGTGACTAGCAGAAGCCAAGGAGCCATGGTTCCCTTCCACCTGCAGAGCTGCAGCCCACCAGCAGCTCTTGGTGCTCCCACAGCACTGGCTGAGCTTGGCCAACGTCGAGGCTCTGACTTTGCCAAGACATTGGATTTCTGGCAACTTGCTCCGATCAAATCTTAATAATTTCAGGTCCCACGACCACAGACCAGTGCTGGTTCCTGAAAACCTGACATGGGCTGTTGAAAGCAATGGGCTTGGCCTCCTTGACACCCCACCTGACCATTTCTCATCGACTTCAGCAGCAGTGGTGGGTGTCTCATGCTGCCTTTCTGGCAGCCACTGCTCCAAGAGCTGCCCGGCCAATGCTTTGATGTTGGGGTCCCTTTGGTTGCACCCACATTACCTTGACTTTCCCTGCTGTAGGTTCCAGCCCCATTTGTGTCTCCCAGCACCACCCACAATCTTTGTTTTCTTGGCTGTGAGGGCACCCAGCCCATGGTGTGGGGTAGCCCAAGGCTCTGCACCCCTCAGTGTGGCCTCAGCTCATCCCTGGGCCACCACAGACCTTCTCTGTAGCAATGTGAGAGCAGCAGGTGCCCAAGGAAGACGTTTACTTGAAAATCTGGATCTCTGTGAGCAGTCGTGGTGGGTGAGCAGAGCACGAGCACTGTGTGACAGCAGCAGCTACACAGGGGTTTAGGGTTTAACCCCAGGGTGGGCTTCAGGAGCTGCAGGTCTGAGCCTGGGCAGGGTGTCCTGCAGAATGGCCCATCACACACGTGAGCAGTGCAGCCAGCGAGCCCTGAGCTGAGTGAAGCTGCCCACGTCAGCACTGCTGGTGGAGGGTGTGCACAGCAGGGATGACAAAAGGGGCAGACGTGCCTCAGAAGTTCCTCTGAATCTCCTGGGATGGAGACTCTGCATGGAGACACAGCTCCTGACTTGTGCCCCTCCTCAGCAACCCATCAGCAGCCATTGCTGTCAGAGGCTGCCTCTGAAAAGCTTTTCAGGGCATTTGTTGTCCAGCCACAGCAAGCTCACATGGGCTGCAGCCTGGTGTGTGTAAGCCAGGAACTGCACCATTTGGGAAGCTGGTAGGACCTCTGGTTTCCACACAGGTGTACTTCCCACCTTAGCATGGGAGCTAGTGAGGAAGGGACATCATGTGAGGGCACTGCTGCCATCCCCAGTGAGAGCCAGTGTTGCTGCAGGCGTTAGGGCAGCCCAAGCTGCAGCAAGCTGGCTGTGGTACACAGGCTGTGAGCCTGTGGTGGTGCTGGTTAGGTCTGTAGCAACCCATCACAGTACAGAACCCAGTGCCAGCATTGTCTCTGCTGTAACAGGTCAGCCCAGGAGTCTTGCAGCCCAGCAGCATGCCCCAGCGTGCCCAGTAGTGGCTGCTTAGGGCAAACCAGTAAGCTGGTGGTTACAGAGTGAGCCTGCACCCTGTCCTTGCCCTCCTCATAGTGGGTGGTTTCTGCTCATGCATCGATAAAGCTTTTTTTAAGGCTCCAAGTCCTTCCCTCCTAGAGGAGGATGTCTGTGGGCAAGGCCAGCGCTTGGCACCTCTCAGGAATAGTAAGTGAATCACCTCCCAAATCCCTTTGTGCAGGCATGGAGCACAGGTGAGGTGTTTCACCCCTCCAGGGATCACAGAGGTGAGGTTCTTGCGTGGGTGTGGGTGGGGCTTTCGTGGCATTAGCCAAAATGCTGATGACTTTCCCTGCAGGGAAGTAATGAGCACTCTTTTATTTAATGTCTCTATCTTGGTTTTGGCCTTGATGCTGTAGGTATAACAGTCTGGTGACTGGCAAGCGGGCAAGAGGACTCATTGCTGTGCTGTGGCTCCTGTCCTTTGGCATTGGGCTGACTCCACTGATGGGCTGGAACAAAGCCATGAGCGGTTGTCCCAATGGCACCAACGAGACGGGGGCTGAGGCTGGGACAGAGCACCACGGCTGCTTCATCTCCTGCCTCTTTGAGAACGTGGTGACGATGAGCTACATGGTGTACTTCAACTTCTTTGGCTGCGTGCTGCTGCCGCTCGTTATCATGCTGGGCATCTACATTAAGATATTCATGGTCGCCTGCAAGCAGTTGCACCAGATCGAGCTGATGGGCAACTCCAGGACCACGCTGCAGAAGGAGGTCCACGCAGCCAAGTCCCTGGCCATCATCGTAGGACTTTTTGCCTTCTGTTGGCTGCCCCTGCATATCTTGAACTGCATCACTCTCTTCCACGAGGAGTTCTCCCGCTACAAGCCCGAGTGGGTGATGTATGTGGCCATCATCCTCTCCCACGCCAACTCTGTCATCAACCCCATCATCTACGCCTACAGGATCAGGGACTTCCGCTACACCTTCCGCAAGATCCTTTCCAAAATCCTCTGCAAGAGGGACGACTTCCCCAAGTGCACCACTGACAACAACCAGCACCTGGCTGCCAACAACGTCCACTCTCCAGTAGCCTCCGTGACCATATGACCGCGCACGTCCCGCGCTCTGCCGGGCACTCTGCCCTTCCCTGTGCCACGTGAACTCCCCCGGGCTGCCCAGAGACCACCACCATGCAGTTAGGCAGCTGTATTCTGATTTTATTTTTGTAATTAACATAGTGAGTGCCTCTTAGAGGAATAACCTGACCGGGGAGACCGAGTGCTGGTGAGTGTTTCGTGTTCCCCTTCCAGGTCAGACATTGACTGTGGAAGACCCACCTGCTGGGTGTCTTTCCCCAGTTGTGCTGCTCATGTCAAGTCCTAGGATCTTTATTTTAATTATTATTATTATTATTTTTT
>NW_008604509.1:0-730 GCF_000691845.1 Merops nubicus | reverse complement strand
AGCCTCACAGCGCTTCCCACCCAAGGGGCTTTGCCTCAGGGAGACATCGACTCAACATAACGTTCCAAAATACCCCGCTTTTTATGCTACTTTTTCACCATCAGTTAAACAGCTTTTTTTCTCCCCCAGGTTTCACTTTTTTTCTTAGAGAAAGGTGACCAAAAATCTCCAAAACCTTACAGGGCTGACAGACTTTCAGATTCGTGCAGGAATCTCCATTCAGCAAACAGCATGATGACAAGACTAGTACACAGAACGGTTTGTGTTGGAAGGGATCTTCAAGATCATCTCGTTCCAATCCCCTAGCACAGGCAGGGACACCTCCCACTAGGGCAGCCTCAAAGCCCCATCCAACCTGGTCTTGCTTGCCCCTATCCAGCGACAGAGCACCTGCAGCTTGCCTGGACAACCTGTGCCAGTGTCTCACTGCCCTCAGAGTGAAGAGCTTCTTCCTAATTTCTCTTCTAAATCTACATCCTACCTCTTAAAATCCAGTTAAGCTGGACTTGAATAAAATACTGTAGTGTGACAAAAATTCAAACCAGTCAAAAGTCATCAGTGGGGGTCAGAGAACAACAAACAGAATTCCAGCATTTCCATGCAAGAATTAACATTTTACATTTGCAAGCAAAGAAGGAAGGTAGGCAGAATCCAAACAAGCCACCATGTCTGCTCTGACCAGCAAAACCTTCTTGTGAATTGCCAGGTACCAGCCGCTTACTCCTCGTTG
>NW_008604508.1:0-949 GCF_000691845.1 Merops nubicus | reverse complement strand
CCATGGGGCTTTTGGTGGCCCCCGTTGGGTTCTTGGTAGCCATGGGGCTCTTGGTGGTCTCCATGAGGTTCTCAGTGGCCTCCATGGGGTTCTTGGTGGTCTTCATGAGGTTCTGGGTGGTCTCCACAGTGTTCTCGGTGGCCTCCATGGGGTTCTTGGTGGTTTCCATGGGGTTCTGGGTGGTTTCCATGGGGTTCTTGGTGGCCTCCATGGGGTTTTTGGTTGCCCCCATAGAGTTCTTGGTAGCCATGGAGCCCTTGGTGGCCTCCATGGGGTTCTTGGTGGTTTCCATGGGGTTCTCGGTGGTCTCCATGGGCTTCTTGGTGGCCTCCAAAGAGTTCTCAGTGGCCTCCATGGTGTCCTTGGTGGTCTCCATGGGCTTCCTGGTGGCCTCCATGGGGTTCTTGGTGGCCCCCAGAGAGTTCTTGGTAGCCATGTGGCTCTTGGTGGCCTCCACAGGCTTCTTGCTGGTCTCCGTGAGGTTCTTGGTGGTTTCTATGGGGTCTTTGGTGGTCTCCATGGAGTTCTTGGTGGCCTCCACGTCACTTTCAGTGACCTCCATGGTGTTCTTGGTGGTCCCCATGGAGCTCTTGGTGGCCATGTGGCTTTCAGTGACCTCCATGACATTTTTGGTGGCCCCCACGGTGTTCTCAGTGGCCTCCATGGGGCTCTTGGTGGCCTCCATGGAGCTCTTGGTGGCCTCTGTAGGCTTTAGGGTGGTCCCCATGGAGTCCTCATTGACCTCCGTGGGGTCCTCAGTGGCCACCGTGAGCTTCTCAGTAGCCCCTGTGGACTCCTTGGTGGTCTCCATGGACTTCTTGGTGGCCACCACGGACGTCTTGGTGGCCACGTGGCTCTTGTTGGTCTCCGTGGAGCTCTCAGTGGTCTCCATGTGGCTCTTGGTGGCCCCCGTGGGGTTCTCAGTGGCCAGGAAGCTCCCGGGGGTCCC
>NW_008604507.1:637-2566 GCF_000691845.1 Merops nubicus | reverse complement strand
GGCTTGCGGGGAGGGCGTGGGAGCACGGAGCCGTGCTCTCCCAGACAGCGTTTTGCCCCAAATCCAACTTCTCTCCATCTTGCAGAGCTCACTTGGAGTAATTTGCCCTTCGCAGGCTCAGCTGTAGCGGATGGGATTGTGTATTATGTGCGGGATGTAATTGCCTTTAACAAGAGAATTTCCACATTTACCACTCTGCCACAGTGCAGTCAAAGCCAAGCCCCACTCACAAGAGCTGCCATTTGAGTTCTAAATAGATTTCTCTCCTGAGCAGGTAAAGAGATTTAATTAAAATTAGGGCTTCTCAAAATAGCAATATTTATGAGGACGGCACAGGTTAGCTTTGTTCTACAGAAGGGCTTAATAGAGCCTTAATGGATTGACCTATCATTCGATTTCATGACTTACATTCATGAAGCAGCTACTCTTGGGGAGGGGAGGAAGAGAGGCTTTTATAGCCCACATTCCCTTAAGCGTTTGCAATTTATCAGCAGCTTCTCCCAAACAAAAGGAGCTGTGAATAGGAAGAACACTTGAGGGCATAGAAATAATCCCAGGCATATCTGTATGTGTGATGGGAGGCTTTGTCACAGGACAGTCTTTGCAACTGCTGCAGTGTCTCTAAATGAAGTGAGTCAATGTTATTTGGACAACATTCTTTATTCCTTACAGGAATGAAAAGATTATTCAAATATTCAATTAAACAGTGAATAGGGTCTTTCAGAGAACCAGGTGAGTTCATCGAGTAGAACTAGCTATTGTTGAGCCAACTCAGGGGATAGATTTGACATTTATCAATATAACTTCTTTTTTTTTAATGACATGCACAATAACCTTATGCAGATAAAGAGATTTCATAACAACAACCCGGGTAGAAGGGAGATGGTCACAATAGGAGCAAATGTGCCACAGGAGTGAAAGGAGAAGGGTGATCTGATACATTGCCCCCTGGCACAGCCTGTGTCACACAGCACCCGGCTGGCTGTGGGCATGGCCATGGGCATGGCTGCAGGCTCGGTCTCCCCGGGGTCCCTCAGAGCCCCCAGCTGAGCCTCTGCTCCCCAGGCTCTGCCCAAGCATGGGCTGGGGCATCCCAGATTTGCTGGGCTGGAGCAGCACCAAGTGCTGTGATCCCCCCCAAAGCAAGTCCTGTGGGGTCAGGCAGTGGGGGGGGACTGTGGACACCCCCACCCAGGGGCACTGGGGTCCCATCTGCTCCCTCCTGCTCAGGCACCCCCAGCACCCTGATTTGCCCTGCCGAAAGCTGCTCAGCCCTCAGGGTACAGCATGTTTGGCTTCCTGCTTTTTTGGGGATGAAAGTTAGAAATAACTCCCAAACTTCCAGCTGCCTTGGCCAGAACCTGTGCCCAGTTTTCCCTGTTCCCAGCCTGCGAGTGGGATGTGCCTGGGCTGCCAGAGCAGGCCTGAATTTGGCTGTGCACCAGTGGCTGCTGGGCGTGGGCAGCAGAGCTGGCCACGCGTTACCCAGCGTGGCACTGCCAGGCCCCTCTGTGCCAGACAGTAAAGCTGTTAAATCCACTTGCCCCAAACGGGCTCGGTGCCAGGGTCTGCAGCAAGGTCTCCCACGGGCGGGCACTGAGACACCAGCGCTGCGTGGAGCTGTACCCTGCTGATGGGGCAGCACACAGCACTGCTCCCCTAGAGCCTCCAAAATCCGCGTGTGGGGCCGGCCCAACAATGTGCTCTGCAGATTTAACATCACTGCTGCCTTCCCGGAGCACTCTGGCCCCCTGAGCATCCTTGGAGGGCAGAATCCAGCTCAGGCTGCCCCAAAAGCCTGGAGAAACCCTGACCCACCAGCCTCGGCTGTCCCTGTGGTCGCCCTCCGGCTGTGTTTGGGGTTGCAGGGTGGGTACAGACTGGTCATCCCCAGGGACAGTCTCTGCCCTGGCTCCTGCGGTGCTGCCA
>NW_008604507.1:0-613 GCF_000691845.1 Merops nubicus | reverse complement strand
CCAGCCCCTGCCTGCACCGCTGCCTGCTGTGCCCCTTCCCACCCCACGGGCATCAGAGCTGCAGCAGGATTACAGGGGAGCTGCTGTGACCCTGGCGAGGCGCGGAGGATTAGGGTTTCCAGGCATTGGAAAGATCAGGTCTGTCGGGGAATTAATTCAGCCGCTTCCTTGACCTTCAGGAATTAAAGCGGGCTGATGGCGACGGCTCCCTGTGTGTGGGCACAGCTGGTACCGTGTTGTGGCTTCTTAGCTTCCTAAGGGCAGGGAGGCACCAGCCCTCCTGCTGCCAAGGGCTTTGGGTATCTGTCCTCAGCATCAGGAGAGATCCAGCGATGTGGAGCCCACAGCCAGGCAGGGAGGGGGCACGGCTCCCCGCCTGCACCGCGTTTTCATGCACGACGGGCATTGACACAGGACCGTGGGTCTGTCCTGGTGCGCCCAGCACAGCATGGCACAGAGGGGGCAGACATGGGGGGTTCCACACTGTTTCACCAGCATCCTCCTCCCTTGCAGATGTGAAGTACCTGGAGAACCACATGCTGGCTAAGGACGCTCTGGAGAAGGCCAACGCGGCGCTGCTGGAGTACACGGTCTGCCACTACCCCCACTCCAC